>NC_085877.1:47228142-47233142 GCF_034702125.1 Engraulis encrasicolus
CTCACTAATATTACAATTATTTCTTGAATCTCTCACTAATATTACAATTATTACTTGAATCACTCACTAATATCACATTTATTTAATGAATCTGTCACTAATATTACATATACGTCATATTTTGTTCTGTAGAAGATACATAGAATTAAGCCTCTTGCTAAGGTGGCTAGTTGTCAATATCTTCCTTCTCAAACAGGATGGAGACACAGCACTGATCCCCAGTCATTTATTTTATTTGATTCCAGTAGGATTACATTATTATTACAGGGTATTATTACATTTAACTGACACACATTTTTATCCAAAGCGACATACACTTATTTACAAACCCCAACTCCGATGAAGTTGGGACGTTTGGTAAACAGTGAATAAAATCAAAATGCTATCATTTTCAAAACATTCAATCTATTCATTAGATGGAGAATAGTGAAAAAGACAACATATTAAGTGTTAAAACCGAGAAAAAAATATTGTTTTGGGGGACATATGTACTCAAACACGTCTCAAAAGAGTTGGGACGGGGATCAGTGAAATTTAGTAAACATCCAAATAAGATAAAACAACAAAGAAGAACATTTCAAAATGAATTGTACTGACGGACAATATAGGTGTCCAGGTATAAGATCATCACAGAGAGGCTGAGTCACTCAGAATTAAAGATGCAAAGGGAATTAATTACCATAGTTATACATACATTTTTTGAAGAATTTCCCCTTTGTTGATTTACCACGATTGAGTGTATATAAGACATATTTTTGTTAATAAAATCATTGTATAGGTTCATGACATCATGAAATATTTATTGGCTGTAGTCCTCACTCTAATTCCCTGGAGTGCTAGAGCTATTGAAAATTACCATATTATGAATGCTTAATGCATGAAAATGATACAGGGGTGTAACATTCTCCTAAGCACCTGAGCTCACTTGAAATAGACCCAGAAGACATGGGAAACTGTCCTTTGCTTACAGAGTCAGCAGAAGTTGTAGAAGTCCATTCTTTTTGACAACAATAGAGCATTGCAATCCTGTGCTACAGTAAAAATGGACCATCCAACTTGTGTTAGTGCTAGCTTCAAAAGTCAGCCTCCATGATGGCATGCGGGTGCAGTAGTGCATTGGTTAAGATGTTCTCACTCATCTGTAGAGTTAAATACAGTGCTGAATGGTATAAATGGGTTTTAAACAGCATGAAAAGCCACTCATGCATTATATTTTGAAGGGAGATCTTCGATTACTGCCACATAGTAAGGTCAAATTGCATTCTCTACTATGTTTAACAGTTTGGCTCCATCATAAGGACCAGCAGGTGATAAAATGGTGGGTTTTTGGTCAAGACCTGTCACACTGTAAGCACTACAGAAATGAAAACATTGCAAAACATGACAAGGAATACACCCACCATTTAAGCTGGTGAAATCATGTCCAAGATAGGAATTAACACTGTTTTTTATATAAAATCATCTCATCGGTTAATGTATTTAACTGTTAAGTGTTGTCTTTTGTTTTGTTTTTAGTCTTCCTCGACATTTGCTGCCATTTATTGTCCCCGTCCCAACTCTTTTGAGACGTGTTGGATTTATCAAATTAGAAATGAGTACATATGAGTGATTCTCTAATTCGCCTACACTTTTAAGTCCGTGGATTTTATTTGGCAATTCCACTAACTATTAACTGCATCCAATGATGTTTTGGACATTAGAAAACATTTATCTTTCATGTAAAACAGAAAGTGTAGACATGGCATTATTTCCCTCAGCAAGAATGAATACTGGTTTTGGGGCGTTTTCATGCCGTCCTGTTTTCCAAATGTCAGATTCAGTCTTCATATTAGCATGTAAAGAAACTTGTTTTGCCCAAGACGATTGCAAATGTTGATTCACAGTAATCATCGCAATATGACAAAACTGTCAGAAAGACCACTGTCCTTTCCATTATACATGAAATTTGCCATTTTGTGTGTGTCCACGAAAACTGTGTTAACCGTGTCACGGTCTGAAAACCGCCTCCATAAATCAGTAATGGTTTTGGTCTTAGGCCATACAAATAACATCACGTGATGTCATAACCTCTTTGGCAGGATACGGGAAGACTTTTTGGTTAAATTTTTGAGCTCCATTCCTTCCATAATTTAATCCATTCTTTTTCATGTTCTCATAGCGGGAAAATTGCCTGTCAACAGTGTTATCAACATATTCATAAGAATCTGAATTAGAAATCACATGTAGAAAGACACAGATAAAGCATACAGATACATGAATTGATTAAAGGTGTTGTGGGTGGAACTTCTGAGGTCCTCAGTTAGCACAACACCATAAAAATGGCTGAAATGTCAACGGGGTTTACCGTCAATGGTGTACAATTAAGTATGACAGTCAGGGTTGCCAGATGAGGCTGATGATTTCCAGCCCAAAAAATGGATCAAAATCCGCCCTAAAAACCCACCCAATTATATTGGATTTATATGGCAGTGGGGAGGTTTTTTCTGATAGATGCCATTTTTACCCACACACGGCCATCCTAACAGCCCAATTGGGCGGGAACCAGCCAAATCTGGCAACACTGATGACAGTTGAGGAAGACTATGTTTTTGCCAATTTATCTCCATATTGATAGACAAACAAACAAAATAATTAGTGTTTTAGGGAGATGGGTTTGTCTGCTCTGTTTTTTTTCTCCTACAAATGTGCCGACTTGTTCCCCTGCACTGTTGACCGTAACACAGTTGAGTAACACGGTTGACGGTTTTGAAAGTGTTTTGTGGTATTGATGCCTTATGTGTTGGAAAAATCCTATGAACAGACACTAGGGATTATCTCTGGAGAAGGAAGTCTTGTGTAAGGAGGGTGACTATATTCAAATCAGACGTTAGAGGGATTTATGATGAAAAATGTGTCAGTCTGTATCACAGTGACTCATGAAATCCTACTTATGAAGCTCAACAATCACATTTTCTATATCAGTTGCACAGATTAATGACAACATTACTGCTAAGGGACATAAGCACTTTCAAACATATATTGTTTCAACTCTGTAGTATTTTTATATATGTTTGAAATGACATAGTATTTGTCCATAACACTGTTGACAAAATAATTAAGCAAATGTTCGCTTTCATTAGAGTATTTATCAAATGATTTAAGATTAAGCTTGGCAATTTGTTTGTTTGGAAACTTAAATATATACACTATGTAAACATCTAGGTCATTTAGTCGAAAAAAAATAATGATAATTGACATTTTGCTTTTGCCAAAAGCGTAGGGAAATCATAGAATCACTCAAATGTCCCCCAAAACAATATTTTTTCTCAGTTTTAACACTTAATATGTTGTCTTTTCACTATTCTCCATCTAATGAATAGATTGAATGTTTTGAAAATGATAGCATTTTGATTTTATTCACTGTTTACCAAACGTCCCAACTTCATCGGAGTTGGGGTTTGTAGGTACAGAGAATGGGTTACAGTCCCTGGAGTGACGTGTGGGTTAGGTACCTTGTTCAAGGGCACTTCAGCCATGTATGGAGATGCAGGTTCAAAAGGGTGGGATTTGAACCTGCAACCCTTTACTTGTAATTCCGTTAGGTCACGACTGCCACTGGAATGTGCACAGAGTTGACATCAATTCATTTTGAAATACCCTATAATGTGTACATAGACAAAGACATCAATTCATTTTGAAATACCACATTCGCAGTCTCACACAGCAGAAAATACATAGTAGAGTAAAAAGTACATTTGCAGTCTCACACAGCTGGAAATACACATACAGTCACATTTTTAATTCATTGTATTTGTATACATGAACAAAGATATTTGCATTTTTAAGATAAGCACCATTCCCATTACTTTATTTTATTTTAATTCTTAAAGAACAAGATGACAACATAGTTTTATAATTATTTATCATTGATCATTCAATATATTTGGGTAGATAATGTCTAGAATAAATATAAACATGTATTTATTATATATATATATAATTTCACACTTTTGTAGTTATTTGTAGTACTTTTTGGATTAATATAAAACAAGCAACATTTTTTTACACAACAAAGATTGATTGATTTCACAGGACAATAAATTATTGTGTATGATGAATTATAGAATAATTTAAAGAGAGTCACACATTTCTGACAAAGTTATACTAAAGGCAAATATTTATCATATTGCTTAAATATAATCATTGTTTTCTTTTTCTTTTTTTCATGAATCCTCTCCAGGGTGGAACGGACTAAACCGTCACTTAAACCAGTGGTTCTTAACCTGGGGTGCGGGAACCCCCTGGGGCTGCGCCAGAGATAACTGGGGTGCGTGGAATTTTATTTATGTTGAGGTTGTGCCTAAAATTCTGCTTGGGAACATTATAATCAGGCCAAATCAAACTCCAAATTAAAGCACATTTTGGTCCCCACTTAAAGTGAATGATTCATTTCTCAAGAGTATTGATTAATGTCTCAAGCAAGAATCATTGTAATTTATCACTTCTATATATTTTTTAGTATACATACACATGTAGAAGTTTGGGTTAGGGGTGCATGGCTTGTATTGGGCACAGGTAAGGGGGTGCTTTAAGAAAAAAAAAGGTTAAGAACCACTGACTTAAACCTTTACATTGGAATAATTGCATTTGTCAAGAGTGGTATTTTTAGAATACATTTTACAATGAAAAGTCGACCTCCCCAGAAAATGGCCATGTGTATATTGCTTTTTCGTTCCATTGTGGGGTTCCACTGTGGGGTTCTATGGTGGGGTTCTATTGAAGGATTCCATCATAAGGTTCTATTTTAAGGTTCCATTGTAGCATTCCATTATCACCCTCCCAGGCCCTAATGGGTTGGCTGTACAGGAAGAGAATGAACAGCATCAGACTTTGTCACATTAGAAATTAGTCATGTGGGTCACTGACCGCACATCATTTCTCACAGGCCATTACATTACATTACATTTGTAACGGAGGCTAATTAGCAGAGTTGGCGTGGAATGTTGGTAAAACCTCCCTCC
>NC_085877.1:47238142-47243142 GCF_034702125.1 Engraulis encrasicolus
GGGGTAGGTGCCTTGCTCAAGGGCACTTCAGCCATGAAGTGCATTAGAGAGTGGAAGGGTGGGATTCAAACCTGCAACCCTCTGATCTAAGGTCCATCTCCTTAAACACCATACCACAGTTTTCCCATGCATCATATAGTGTATATAGGGCAGCTGTGGCCAAGTGGTTAGTGAGTTGGTCTTTCAATCTAGGGGTTGCAGGTTCAAATCCCCCCTGACCTCTTCCTACACCTCCATCCATGGTTGAAGTGCCTGAAAGATAATAACTTTAAAGTGATACTGTCCCATTTTTGGAAATAAGCTTATTTTACACCTCCCCTTGAGTTAAATAATAGGGCTTTATCGTTTTCCTGTACTTTCAACCGTTTTGTAGCTATGGCAGTACAATTTTTACCTCCAAGCTAGCAGTTAATACTGAGTCCTATGAGACCAGTTAGTCACCAGCTGGTCTCATAGGACTCAATGTTAACTGCTAGTTTGGAGGTAAAAATTGCACATGTCATACCCAGAGAACGGTTGAAAGTAGAGTTGAACGGTAAACCCCTATTATTTAACTCAAGGGGAGGTAGCCTAATTTTAAAAAAGGGATGTTTTCGGATCAATAACAAAGGGAAGGCAGTGGGAAATAGCAAAAACCATGGGAGTGGAGCAGATGACGAGGTGACTCGTTTCGATACAATTGATGGCGAGGCAGGTGCTTAGAATTTCGGTACAGGGTATTTTTGTCATCTATTGCTAGGCCTATCTGTAAATTTGTAACCTATGAATTATGCCAACTGCAGAATAATTTAGTGCGCACGTAGTCGGGCGTGCCTCTATCAGATTAATGTAGTAGGCTAGTTACTTTCAGGGCGACAGACTTGACTGACAACCAAATGCATAGAACTGACGACTGGCTCTTGGCTTGACAACCAAATGCGATAGAATTAACGACTGACTCTTGACTTGATAAACAAATGCGATAGAACTAACGACTGGCTTTTGGCCATAGCAACCTGCAGTTTAGAATTAGTAACGGCAGTTCGCCTAACTTAGTCGCACGTTTGACGCCTGACAGGTTATAGGGAGTTAGTTGCAACCCCATCAGCCGATCAGAAAAGAGGATTCAGTTGCGTAGGCAGATAAGGTGTGCTAACTGACTTGCTGCAGCCCATTCGGTGCTCTGCCGTCCTGGAAATCATTATGGGTCTGTTACGTTTCAGCAGTAGCACATGTCAGGTAGGCACAAGGACAGCCACTATTGTACTGTATGGATTGCTTTGTTTGTCTGTTTTCTTTTTTGTGGGCCGTTTCAGAAGCACATTCATTGCAGCATATCAACCACTAATTAATTTATGGGAGAGGAGAGAGAGAGAGGAGAGGAGAGGAGAGGAGAGGAGAGGAGAGGAGCGAGAGGAGAGGAGAGGAGAGGAGAGGAGAGGAGAGGAAAGGAGAGAAGAGAAGAGAAGAATGGAGAGGAGAGAGGAGAGGAGAAGAGGAGAGGAGGAGAGGAGGGGAGGGGAGAAGAGTGGAGAGAAGAATAGAGAAGGAGAAGAGAGGAGAGGAGAGGAGGAGAGAGGAGGGAGGAGAGAGGAGAGAGGAGTGGAGTGGAGTGGAGAGGAGAGGAGAGGAGAGGAGAGGAGAGGAGAAGAGAAGAGAAGAGAAGAGAAGAGAAGAGAAGAGAAGAGAAGAGAAGAGAAGAGAAGAGAAGAGATGACATGACATGACATGACATGACATGACATGACATGACATGACATGACATGACATGACATGACATGACATGACATGACATGACATGACATGACATGAGAGGAGAGGAGAGGAGAGGAGAGGAGAGGAGAGAAGCGAAGAGGAGAGGAAAGGAGAGAAGAGAAGAGAAGAATGGAGAGGAGAGAGGAGAGGAGAAGAGGAGAGGAGGAGAGGAGGGGAGGGGAGAAGAGTGGAGAGAAGAATATAGAAGGAGAAGTGAGGAGGGAAAAAGGAGAGGAGAGGAGAGGAGAGGAGAGGAGAGGAGAGGAGAGAGGAGAGGAGAGGATGAGAGAGGAGGAGAAGAGAGGAGATTGGCGGAGAGAAGAGGAGAAAAGATGAGGTGAGAGGAGAGGAGAGGAGAGGAGAGGAGAGGAGAGGAGAGGAGAGAAGAGGAGGGAGAGGAGAGGAGAGGAGAGGAGAGGAGAGGAGAGGAGAGGAGAGGAGAGAAGAGGAGAGGAGAGGAGAGGAGGAGATGAACACTCACTTGGGGTATGATGGATGATGTTGATCTTATCTGAAAGAGAGAGAGAGAGAGAGAGAGAGAGAGAGAGAGAGAGAGAGAGAGAGAGAGAGAGAGAGAGAGAGAGAGGAGAGAGAGAGAGAGAGAGAGAGAGAGAGAGAGAGAGAGAGAGAGAGGAGAGAGAGAGAGAGAGAGAGAGAGAGAGAGAGAGAGAGAGAGAGAGAGAGAGAGAGAGAGAGAGAGAGAGAGGGGGAGAGAGAGAGAGATAGAGAGAGGGAGAGGGAGAGATGGGGGGGGGGGGAGGAAGAGATGATTAGAACAGTAACACTAACTCCCACACTTCACTTTAGTTTCATTTCATTTAATTTCATTTAATTGATTTATTTCTTCAGGACGTTGCACATTAATGAACATATACGTGTACATACATGCAGATATATTAATGAACATATAGGCCTACATACAAGTTTCAAGTTCAAGTTCAAGTTTCAAATGTATTCAGCCATATCAACAGTATAAAAATACAGTTGATAGGAATGTTACTTGGTGTGCTCATACAACAACACAACAAAAGAAACAAAACTGGGGGGGTGGGGCGGGGGCGGGGGGGGGGTGGGGGTGGGGGGGGGGGGGGGGGGGGGGGTGGGGGCGGGGGCGGGGGCTGGGGGGGCGGGGGGTGTTGCCCGATTGTAGCCCAAATGCTAATTTCCATCTGGTGTCCAAAATAGGCAGGCTAGATGTTTATAAGCATTATAAATTAAAATCCCAAACATGTAGCTAAAACCAAAACAGACTGTTAGTAACAAAAGAAATGAAACACAACACAGACGCAACAAGCATGTCAATAAAAAGAAAGAAAAAGAAAATGGTCCCAAGATAGGGCTATGTATTATGTGAGTGTGTGTGTGTGTGTGTGTGTGTGTGTGTGTGGTGTGTGTGTGTGTGTGTGTGTGTGTGTGTGTGTGTGTGTGTGTGTGTGTGTGTGTGTGTGTGTGTGTGTGTGTGTGTGTGTGTGTGTGTGTGTGTGTGTGTGTGTGTGTAGTTAGGTCTCTGATGTCCAAGTGGTGTGTTGCGACAAAGTGACTTTGGAATCCTGTAATAGGAAAGACACACACTCAAATACATACATGCATGGATGCACACACACACACATGCTCACACACACACACACACACACACACGTGCGCACACATTCATGCACACGGACACACACACACACACACACGGACACACATACATACACATACACACTCACAAAGACACACTCACACACAGTTCTAATGTGAGTCTATTTTCAACCCTATTCATCATTGCTGTTTCTTTGGAGAATTTTTCATTTGATAGCCACCCAATATGGCAAGAAAGCAAAGCGTGTGTGTGTGTGTGAAAGACTGCATGCACTTTCCTCCTGTGAGCCAGAGTGTGTATGTGTGTGTGTGTTTAAGCGGATGTTTTTTTTCTAATCCAAACGGACTTACGGGTACTTTAAGGCCTACAGTTTATTGGTTACAGTCCCTGGAGCAGTGTGGGGTTAGGTGCCTTGCTCTAGGGCACCTCAGCCATGGGGTGAATTTCTCAAAGCCGAAGTTGCTTACTACATTAGCTACTTTGTTGTTTTCAATGCATTTTCCCATTGACAACGACCGAAGTTGCTAACAGGCTAACAACTTCCCTTTTGAGAAATTCAGCCATGGATTGCTATACTGTAGGCAGTGGAAGGGTGGGATTCGAACCTGCAACCCTCTGATCTAAAGGCCACCTCCTTAACCACTAGGCCACAGCTGCCCCACTTCACCATGAGCGTAGAGGACACCATATTTTTGCCACCCTTAAAATAGTCAACAGTGTCAGACAGTCAACAGAGTCCAAGTGACCTCCAATAAATGTTTTTGTCTTATTGTGGCGAGGATTGTGTGGTGACGTATTGTGCGGTGGTGGTTGTCTCAATTTTTTTTGGGACATTTTTACGGGGCTTTTGTGCCTTTATTTACATAGGACAGCGAACGAGAGACAGGAAACGAGTGGGGAGAGAAAGACGGGGAAGGACTGGCAAATGACCCGTGCTGGAATCAAACCCGGGTCGCAGGCGTAGTAACACAGCGCCCTACTGTTAGGCCACCGTAGGGCCGGTTGTCTCAATTCTATTAATTTGCAGGTTCCAGAGTAGAATACATCCATACAGATTAGTTAACCCTCCGTTTTGAAACTTCATTCTTAAATAACTTCTCTATTTTTCATCATACACAAATGACACTTCATGATATCCTCCAGCTAACATATTCAAATGGTCAAAATGACATATAATGAAATTCCTAAAGAATTGTGGAAGATACACCAATTTGTTACATTCATGGTGTTTCGGTCAAAAATGACCGGACCATTAATTTACATCTCCCAAAGTTGTATACAGTTATATTACATTCATTTTACTCTCATATTCTTTTTTGTTAGGCTTTTCAGAATACAACCATATGTGCCACATTAGTATAGATGTTTACAGTTAGTTGAAATACTTGAAAAAAGTAAAGGTGTTCCAAACGGCCTGACAGCCTCTGAGAGGCCCCAGACTCAGTTTAATAAAACGATTTGGTGCAAGATAAGAAAAAAAGCTTACAAATCACTAAAACAAAGCAGGATAACATTTAAATCACATTGGAAATGTTTCAAAAGGATGTCTAAAAGGTATTAATCACAAAATATGCGAATCAGATTTTTAATCAATGTATTATTACCTTTTTTGTGTAGGCGGTAAATTTGAACGTAACCATGTTTCTAACACAACCAGAGGGTTAAATAGCATTGAACCCAC
>NC_085877.1:47255642-47273142 GCF_034702125.1 Engraulis encrasicolus
CTTTTTTTTTCTTGTACTTTTTCTTACACTTAAGACATGTACAAGCTTTGTCTTTTACCTGACATGATTTAAAAATAGCTGATGTTGTTGTGGAGGTGTACTTCCGTCCTAACAGGACAACTCTAACAGAAGGAAGGTGTGACCAACCTGTCATTATTGACAAGGAGGTCACACCTCCACTACGCCATCAGCTAATTTTAGAGCATGTCACACATCAACATCCATGTGGCTCTCTGATTAAAGGGGTATGCCACTATTTTGGGGCTAAATACAGTTTGAAGGTGAAAAAGTGGATCGCACTCGGGTTCTTCTTATCTTCTTTTTTATTTTTTTATTTACATAGCAGCAGAAGTGTAGACAAACGTTTCGGCTGTTGCCTTCGTCAGTGTCTCCGGCTTAATACAGTTAAAATCGTTGGCTGGGGTTTATAAAGGTGGTAAAGTGTCTTATTTTTCATGTGAAGCGTTGTCTTGCTTTAAGACAAGTTAAAAGAGGGAGCATGTAGCTAAGCTAGTGAAAGTCAATGGATCCGTGTAGCATGTAGCAATGCTACATGGATGCATTGACTTTCACTAGCTTAGCGACATACTCCCTCTTTTAACTTGTCTTAAAAGTTATTGTCGTAATTTCATAGCACATTATTATATTACATTATTTTGACAAGCATACAGCTCACAGTTATATTTTAAGGAGGCCTACAGGGTATTGATTACAGTCCCTGCAGCAGTGAGGGGTTATGTGCCTTGCTCAAGGGCTCTTCGACAATGGATAGAGGTGTAGGGAGAGGTAAGGGTGGGATTTGAACCTGCAACTTCCAGATTCAAAGATCAACTCTCTATGCCGCAGGCCACGGCAGCCCCTACACAACTGTCATTCTTAAAGGATAACTTCAGTCAATTTCAACATGTAGTTGTAATGCTCACACTACCCTGGACTTGTCAGTACCTGAGGTTTTTTTTTTTCTTCAGCCTTTTCCGAGATCCTGGTCATTGTAATGGGGGCAGCTGTTTGTATACATTTTCATAAAAAACATTTGTATTTATTCCCAAAGACATCCAAAAGGTTATGCAACATCAGCAGACAACTAGCAAACAGCGGTACCTTTTGGGAAAACATTTGGAGTAGGCATATGTTAAATTTGATTGTGAGCAATACAACAGCATATTGAAATTGACTGAAGTGGTCCTTTAAGTATCGAAAGTAATAGAACTGCCTTAAGAAATCGATATCGAATTTGTATCATCATGGAAGGAGGGATTTGAATTATTGTGACTTGCCTGAGGATGGTGTCATACTCTTCATCGTTGACCCCCAGTGGAGCATATGGGTCCTCCTCTTCCTCATCCTCTTCCTGGTTTAGTCCCGCCCCCTCTACCTGGGGGTCGCCGAGGAGGGGCTTGGGCAGAGGGGCACCTGTAATAGCCAATGAGATTAGAGAAAGACACATGAGGGGCACCTGTAATAGCCAATGGGATTAGAGAAAGACACATGAGGGGCACCTGTAATAGCCAATGGGATTAGAGAAAGACACATGAACGTAGCCTCTTAGGCCAGCTGAACAAGGGCGGTTGTAGACAGGGGCCAGGGTGTGCGTTGCAATCCACTTGCTTCTCTCCTCGTACCAGGAAGTAATATGTCATGATGACATCACTGACAACAGCATCATATTTCAATATCTTGCAAAAGCTCAATTAGCCTTTCGCAAAACCCCTCCCACAAACGGCCGCCAACCAATCCGAGCTCAGCAACGGTAACTAAGGAGTGTAGAACTTGTCGAGGTCCGTCAAAAACCTACGATTTCAGGGAGACATACAACGTGTGCCTATGGCACCGTCAGGGTCCGACACCATCTGAAGATTAATTAGGACCTCATTTTTTCACTTTCCCGAAGCAAAAACCTCAAGCGGACTGATAACAGGGATGGATTAAGCCATGTGAAGGCTATTAGCTCCAGGTGATCATATTTAAAATTAGCAGGCTAACTGTGCAATCGTCTTGTTTGCTAATATAGCCCCCTTCCCCCTTGCATTTAGCTGGCAGAAAACGTACCCTAAACAAATAATCAATGCATCACTCAGACTTAAGGACAATATTATATGATATTATAGTATTGGATCCACGGCATTATGATTCAAATTTTATTGGGAAACTACTAGTTGCGTTGTTTAATATGCGCCAAATGCACAGCCCACGGAGCAGCCCCACCCCTCTCTCCTTCCCAGTTTGTGCCTGTGTATATGCGTCGAGTGTGACAGCAAAAAAAAGTAACACTGAAATGGGGCTGCGCTTGTTCCAACCTTGTTATGGAGATATTAACTGTCAACTAAAACCATTAAAGTGAACAGAAGAGAAACGCCCAGTGTGACTGCCCAAGAGCTGCGCAGTGTCAGTGCCCAAAGCCCGTCAAAGGTCTTGGCGGACAGCAATGTCCCAGTTTACACCAAGCACTATCAAATGTCCTGGTTACAGACATCACATCGCCATCATCAAGTTGTTGTATTTCAGTTGAATATGGCTTCTAGTAATCAGCGTGTGTAGGATACAAGAAGTGTAGGCTACACACATTTCCTATGAAACGCAGCCAAAACGTGTGCCTGGTTCTAAGTTTTTGACGGACGTAGCAACAATAACTAGGGGGCGTGGCTTTTGCGAAAGGTGAATTGTAGAGTCTTTTCCACATTTGCAATCGGGATGGTGAATGAAAAACAGTCCCTCAAAAGTTGTTGTGACTAGGCTGACAGCTGAGAAACTATCGTTTTCTCCACGGAGGAGGGGCCAGGAGGTGGGACGAGGAGACAAGCGCAAGTGGAGGAGGCAAGGTCGCATATTGCAACGCACTCAGGGTGTGCCAGGGCTCCTGTATGTTTCTCTCTTGGCCCCTGTTGTGGCCCCTGTGCTGAACAGCCAATGATCACGACATAATATACATCTTTATATATTTTCCATAACATTAAAAATGTATCTCTTTTGCCAATGTACTGTATATGCCACCCTGAAAAAAATAATGCCCCCCCCCCCCCCCCCCCCCCCCCCCCCCCCCCCCCCCCCCCCGCCCCCCCCCCTTAGTAATTTTGTTCTAGAACCAACCCTGCAGCTGGGGCTACCTGTGGGCAGTGTTGCCAGATTGGGCTGTTTCCCGCCCAATTGGGCTGCTTAGGGTGGCAGTGTGTGGGTAAAAATGGCATTTAGCAGAAAAACCCACCCAATATTCGCCATAAAGATCAAAAGAATTGGGCGGGATTTTGTGCTTCTAGGCGGGTTTTGAGCATTTTTTGGGCTGGAAATCATCAGCCTCATCTGGCAACCATGCCTGTGGGCCAGTTGGCACTTTGCTGGAAAGAGTCATCTGCATCATAACAACATTGCTATGGCATTACCGAGAGCTGCCGGTAACATATTACAATGTTGAGGACAGTACAGTTATAACTCATGGTTACTGTTGCACACTTGAGAACACATGCAACCAACAGACTGCATGTAAACAACAATAAACAGTTTACACCAATAAACTGTTTATTCCAATAACCCGATAATTGTGGTAATGTAAACGGGCTCAGTATTGAGGACAGAACGATTATACCATAGCCTCTGTGGAAAAGGGTTATCACGATATGTTTTCATTTGCAGACTCGCAGAGAAAAACAAAGTTGTTGACAGAGTTGGATGTGCAGCCAGTACAGTGCTTGATCCTGTACAAGGTAGATTATGTTCTTTACTGTTCCCTTCTATTACTACAGTACATAGCAGAGGTAAAGTGCAGGTCAGTACGATCTGACCCGACCTAACAATGTCCAAATAAATATGAAGACATCTCAGTGTATAAGAAATGTCTGTGCTTTGCCATTTATTTTGTAGTGCTTCAATGTCAACAATTGAAAAGATCTCTGAATATTTGTATTAAATTCATTTTGTTTTCTTGATAAGTCATTAGTCATGTCTTGTTTCAGACATGAGCATTTTTAGCATTGAGCAAGATTGGGCAATTGCCCAGGGGCTCATCCAATAAGGAGCCTCATTGTTCCATTATGGTATTTCCGTTTTCCTGCAATCAAACACCATTGATTATTATTTATTTTTATTTTTTTAAAAGATACTTTTGGGCTTTTTATTCCTTTATTGTGACAGGACCGTTACAGAGGGACAGGAAATGAGCAAGGAGAGACGGGGAAATTTTGGCACATGACCCGGGCCGTAATCGAACCCGGGTCGACAGCGTAGTAGCCCAGTGCCCTACCGTCAGGCCAAGGCAGGGCCCATTATTATTCATGGGGGGCCTCACGTTTTTTTGCTGCAGGGCCTCAGGATTTTTTCCTTTACCTGACATGTCGCTAAGCTAGTGAAAGTTAATGGATCCGTGTAGCATTATAGCATGCTACACGGATCCATTGACTTTCACTAGCTTAGCGACATGCTCCCTCTTTTAACTTGTCTTAAAGCAAGACAACGGCTTACATCAAAAATAAGACACTCCACCACCTTTATAAACCCTGGCCAACGATTTAAACTGTATTAAGTCCCAAAATAGTGGCATACCCCTTTAAAGGGACACTGTGCAGGAAATGCTCAAAAAAGGTACTGCAACTATGCTGCTCATTGAAACTGGGCTGCCTATTGCCAAATATGATCTTTACATGAAAGTTTACTAAGTAATAAACAAACATTTTCCAATATGGTCCAAGTAGAGTCGTTTTTGCAGCTAAAAATGGCTATTTTTGGAAATTCAAAATGGCGGACCATGGAGAAGATCCCCCTTTTCATGTATGAAAAGTGCAATTTTTTCAGTCATAATGAATACTTAGAATTTGATGGTGGTGGTAAGTATTCATGAAAAAGGTAACATTAGTGAATGGGTAGCATGGATTCTGGAAATAAACAACTAAAAATCTCACACAGTGTCCCTTTAAGTTTTCTTCAGTCAGAATATACATGAATAGAAACATGTCAGGCCAAGAAAAAAAGAAAAACTTCAACTTGTCTGAAACATGCAACTAATGACTAAAAGTTTATGAATACACTCCTCCTCGTCTTCTTAGCCAATTAATGTGAGTTGCCATGGTTACATTAGTGACCTTGGACACATACGTACTGCTGGTCATAGTGGCCAACAGTGGACGACAATTAATCTCCAGAACACACTGTACACACACACACACACACACACACACACACACACACACACACACACACACACACACACACACACACACACACACACACACACACACACACACACACACACACACACACACACACACACACACACACACACACTGTAACTTCTCTTCTCCTCTCTGCACACACACACACACACACACACACACACACACACACACACACACACACTGTAACTTCTCTTCTCCTCTCCGCACACACACGCACACACACACACACACACACACACACACACACACACACACACACACACACACACACACACACACACACACACACACACACACTGTAACTTCTCTTCTCCTCTCTGCACACACACACGCACGCACGCACGCGCACTCACACACACACACACACACACACACACACACACACACACACACACACACACACACACACACACACACACACACACACACACACACACACACACACACACACACACACACACACACACACGTCTTTTCCACCTTAATTAACCTCGGAAAAAAAGGACACTCAACATTAGTGTGTTATGTAGGATGTAAAGACAAGAATAGACGCGATTCCAGCGACGGAAGTAATTGACTTTGCATTTAGTAGCTGGCGACAGAAGAAACAAAAGCAATTCAGGCAACTAGGGATGATTTAAACAATTTGAGAAACAGTGTAGAGTAAACTGGTCCACTTCGGAAAGACTAGGCCAGGGATGACTGGAGCACTCAGATACTTTTTAGTTATTTTATTGTGGTGCAAACATAATGACTGACGTTTCGACGCCGTGTGGGTCTTCTTCAGAATCAAAGACTTTGACTTTGACTCTGAAGAAAAACGCAGACGGCGTGGAAACGTCAGTCATTAAGTTTGCACCACAATAAAATCCCTGGCCTAGTCTTTCCGAAGTGGACCAGTTTACTCTACATTGTATACCGTCCTGGACTGGATGCACCAAGAAGGTTAGAGCGCAAGTGACTTCCCTTTTACAACTTGAGAAACAGTTTGTAGAGTAGTTGGACTTGAGCAAATACTATGCAAATGAGCTATGATGCTTGCATTTCCTTTTAACAGACATAAGCTGTATCCAGTGGTGTAGTCTACGTGATACGCAGGTATACGCAGTATACCCAAATCTCAGGGATTTCAGTATACCCACTTAAAATTGATTCAAATTTCTTTAATTTCAAATTTTATTGGAGGATAGCCTCTTGAGATAAAATGTTCGTTTTCGAGAGGGTCCTCAAAAAACATATATAACACACACATTACAAATATTCACACACACTGCAGCTCTTCCCCACCACACACACCCCATCTCTTACCAAAAAAATAAATAAAAGTTAATACCATGGCTAAAAAAGTTCTTCATAATACAGGAGGAGAAAACCAAAGAGAACACAAAACAAATATTCATGTCCATAATGTTCATACATGTGTATAGAACCAAAAAATAAGAAAACTGAGACATAGACAACGGGAGAAAAAAAAAAAAAACTCTATGGAGAATCTAAAACATATATAATTTTTCACGATTGATCCATTATTTAGAATAGCACAAATAGCACAGTATACCCGCTTCAAAAAAATCCTCAAATATACAGTATACCCACCACAAAAAAGTAGAGTACACCACTGGCTGTATCTGTGTTTAATGCACAGTCCAGTGATTCTCTGTCGCTTTATCTTGTCACTATTCGCCGCTGTATTCGCCCAGTAATCTAGCAAAGCTCATCCTACAATGAACTTAAAAAATAAGGACTCCTGAAATCTGAAAAAAATAAACTCTTAGCTTGTGCTCGTTGCTATAAAAACAGTCCAGTGACTCTTTGTAGCTTTTGTCTGTTTTGGTGTGTTCGCACAGTTACCGCACAAATGGACCAAGCGCAACAAGAGCGAGACGAGCAACGGAAGTAATTGACTTTGTATTGAATCGTGCGACAAAAGCGATTCTGGAGACTAGAGGCGATTCGCACGCCGAGAGCGACAGTTTGAAGTTGAAATCCTGGCTATATTCTATGACGCGGTTCGGCGACCAGCCGCGACAGCCAATGACTGTGTAGAGGTCAGTGACCACAGCCAATGGGAATGTTGGAATGCTTTGCCTTCTGCTTGTAATGAAGCGTTGCGCTTGGTCTATTCGTGTGGCGCAGCTAGCTACTGCGCACAATTTGACTCACCTCATTTCATCAACACTTCACATAAACACTTGACTACACACACACACACACACACACACACACACACACACACACACACACACACACACACACACACACACACACACACACACACACACACACACACACACACACACACACTCACATACACTTTGATTCACCAGCAATGCTCATCATTGCATACATACTTAAACACACACTCAGATGCATGCGGATACACACACACACACTCATACACACACACACACACACACACACATGCACTCATACACACACACACACACACACACACACACACACACACGCACACACGCACGCACGCACACACACGCACATGCACACGCACACACACACATTCACATGCGCACACGCGCACGCACACACACACACACACACACACACACACACACACAGTTTGACTCACCAGCGGTGCTCATCATTTCATAGACACTTGAGTCTTCTCCCTCTTCACTGTCCTGGACATTCTGTTGGACACAAACACACACATTATAACAGTGTTTCTCAAAGTGGGGCGTAAGCCCCCCTGGGGGGGCGCGGAGGCATCTCAAGGGGGGCGTGTGACATCTGATTTTGAGGTTTTTTTAAATGATTTCTGTCACGTCAATCAGTTTAAAGTCCTCACCAACATTATATTATTAATTGTCATGAATTTGAATAGCATAGGAAATGAATATACATCTGCATTCGACTGCAGTCCCTCTTTGTATAATCTCACTAGTCACCTTTCCTTTGATTCGGCGCAGCGATCGCAAAATCAGTCTGCGCGAGGGGGGGCTCAGGAGCATTCAGACCCTCTGAAGGGGGGAATGATGGAAAAAGTTTGAGAACCACTGCATTATAAGAATATGGAAACACATACAGTAGATCAGTGTTTCTCAACTGGTGGGTCGCGATCCAAATGTGGGTCGCGGAGGGGTCATGGGTGGGTCGCGGAGCCTTGGTGTAAAAAAAAAAGTAATTCTTGAAAAAAAAAAAAAATCCAACTTTTCCTGCAACAATTTACAACTTTTATTTTGATAGGCTAGTGAACTCTGTGTCATCTGTCGTCATAGATACAATCTGAATGTTTATGCGAGATAGCGTGCAACCAGTCATTCGAGTCTTGGTTACATTTTGAGAATTGCATTGAATTGACTTGAACGCTAAAAAAATTGGGTCGCGACCGAATGAGAGTAGAAAATGGTGGGTCCCAAGACTGTTACAGTTGAGAAGCACTGGACTAGATGAGTCTTTTCAGCACTGAATGAGCTGGCCCACCGGCAGGCCCATCTGCACTGAGAGGCTACAGACTGATTGGACCCTATAGAAATGTAACAGCTAAGCACTATACGAATAGGCAAAAAGTTACGCAGTAGCCCCTTAATGCGCGCCGTACCTCCTGTGGCACGCTGTAATAGACATTGAAAGTTAACTACTATAGCACTACACTACTATGACAGTGCACAGGGCCTCTAGTAATACATTACGACTTGGTCATTGCCATTCTGGTAACAGCTAATTTATAATGCCCTGTTTTAAGGGGTTAACACAATTATCGCAATATGAATAGGCAAAAAGTTACGCATTATTAACACAATTATCGCAATATGAATAGGCAAAAAGTTACGCATTAACACAATTTTTGCAATATGAATAGGCAAAAAAGAGTAAAATAAAATAAGCCCTACATAATCAGACTGTCCAGATGAATGTGACAGCTAGGGCTATTAGTTGATCGCTGATACAAGCGTTTCATGTGTAGGATGGGAGCTAACTGTGATGGCCATAGCCATAGCTGCTAACTCTTAACATGTACGCTAATGATATCACGTGAAGCTAATTGAACTTTTTTCCTAGACATATTATCACTTCACCAGCTAGGCACAATACAAATAAACAATCAGAGATGGCCACTCTGTCCATTGCTCGACACATGAGATCGCTAGGCTAATTAGCTGATCATGTGGAGGAGGGCAAAGAAATGTGTTGATCATAGCCACATCATGTAAAGCTAATAGCAGGGCTTCGAACCGGTTCAAGGAACGAAAACGAAAACCGGGAACGTTTTGTATTTTAATGGGAACAGAAACGAAACCGGAAACGTTATTATTTTTTATGTTCTGGAACGGGAACATTTATTTTAAAATAATGGTTACCGGTTAATTCCGGTTAATACCGTTCCTCAAACTAAGAAAAAAAAGTAATTATTATTCATTATTTTCCTGCGCACGTTTCCATGACGGCTGAGGTTCACGTCTTGTGTGACATCAGACATTCTCTGACTGAATGGAGAGAGCTGTGGATTACAAAGTCTCCACTCCACATCTTAAATAAGAGCCCCAAAAAGGGCAGTTTCCATTGCATCATTGTAAGATATTGCAGAGAAGCGTGTGTAAAGTGCACCGAGAATGTTTTACGTTATTGGGCATCCATGGCCGCTTCAAATATACACAAACTCTGTCCATCATAGCGCTCCCCGTGACCCAAGTCAGTGTAGAGCGTGCATTTTCATCATTGAGGTTTATTCTCTGCTTCTCCGCTTAGGTCGTCCCTGAATGACAACATTCTGGAGGATATTCTTTTCATCCGCTTCAATAAACAGTTTGGAAGTAGGCTGACTCATTTGCACTTCCGTCTTTCTTGGTTAATTAACGTCAGTTAGGCCTATGGAGAGTAATCAGCTGACAGGAACGAAATTAACCGTTCCGGGAACAATATTTTTTTGTTCTAACCGGTTCTAAACGTCAATTTATTGGTGGAACTCATAACCGGAAACGTTATAATTCCGGTTCTGTTCGGAACGGAACGTTTGGGAAAAAATATTGGTTCAAAGCCCTGGCTAATAGTTTGATGTGTAGGGTGGGGGTTACTTGGCAGTTGCTAACTCAACAACATGAACAGCTGAAGAAGGCTTGCGCCGAAACGCGTGGGTCTCTGCTCCCATGTTTTAAAACTTTTAGCCATGTTTCAATAAAGGCTTTTTAATATTTTTCCACAAGAAGAGTGCCTTGGACTCCCTTTTTTGACAAGATATTGTTTTTTCCCCAACACCAAAGAGCACCTTCAAGATTTTTTCTGAACAATTCCCTGAGCACTTCGGATTTTCTCTTCACTTGATGAACAGCTGATAGTTTGATGTAGAGTAGTGTTACTCAATGGGGGCGGCATAGCCTTGGGGAGCTCTAAGGGGGCTGTGCTTAGCTGCCATTGAGGGGCATTAGTCCATTTTGTTTTTAGTACTAGGTGGGGCGTTGGGAGGCTTATGATGAGGGCAAGAGGGCGTCGGGAGACTTGTGATGAGGCCAAGGGGGCGTTTGTTCAAAAAAGGGTGAGAACCGCTGATGTAGAGCAGTGGTTCTTAACCTGGGGTGCGGGCACCCCCTGGGGGTGCGCCAGAGATTTCAGGGGGTGCTCGGAATTATTGTGTTTGTGTTGAGGTTGTGACCCAAATTCTGTTGGCAAACATTATCATTGGGCCAAGTCAAACCCAAATTTAAACCGGTTTTGGTCCCCATGTCAAGTCATTAACCCCTTTAGACACGCCTTTATAAACTTGCTGTTACCAGAATAGCAATGACCAAGTCGTAGTGCTTTACTAAAGGGCCTGTGTTATGTCATAGTATTGTAGTACTATAGTAGTTAACTTTCAATGACTATTACAGCGTGCCACTGGAGGTACGGCGTGCATTAAGGGGCTATGGTATTGATTAATGTCTCAAGCAAGAATCATTGTAATTAATCACTTAAATCATTTTTTAGTGCGTATACACGTGTAGAAGTTTGGGTTGGGGGTGCGCGGCTTGTCTTGGGCACAGGTAAGGGGGTGCGTTAAGAAAAAAAGGTTAAGAACCGCTGATGTAGAGCATGGGGGTTAATTGTGTTGATGATGGCTAATGGTAGTTGCTAACTCCTAACTCCTATTACAAGCAAAGGGTTGATGGACTTCATCCCAAAACATTCAAGAATGGCGATCTAGATGCATGCTATTACATGACATTCGGATCATCTAAACCAGTGATTCTCACAGTGTGGTCCAGGGACCATTGGTGGTCCGCGACAGAGCTCAGGTGGTCCACAGGGGGATTTCTACTTTTCCAAGACAAGCTAAAAGGATATATTTGTAAAATTATTACAACTCATTATAAGTCATATTTTCACTGCAATAAGGCTTGTAGATGTGAATAAAAAGTAAGGTATGCGTATCAAAATTAACAGTGTCGAATTAGCACCCGTCAACTGTCAATTCAGTTGACAGGTGGTCCCTGAACATTTTTTGGGGGACAAAGTGGTCCTCGGCCTGTAAAAATGTGAGAATCACTGATCTAAAGTGACTTACAGATATTACAGGGTATTGGTTACAGTCCATGGAGCGGAGTGAGGATAGGTGCCTTGCGACAACTTCAGGTATGGAGGGAGGTAAAAGTTGAACCTGCAACCCTGTGATCTGTGAAGTCCAGCAATCTAAAACAAATGATAGAAGTCCACAGCACTGTTAATGCTCCCAGTGATTTATGTGCAAATAAATCACTGGGAGCATTAACAGTGTTGCGGACTTCTATCATTTATTTCAGTTACTTTGTTTTGTCCAGCACCTGTGCCACTGATGTGCGCGCATTCTCTAACTTCTTCATGTCCAGCACTCTAACCATTACAAAAACGGCTGCACAACACATGTGATCGCTAGGCTAATAGTTTGATGTGGAGGGTGGGGGCTAATTGCGTTGATCATTGCTATTGGCAGTTGCTAAGCGCTCAAACGTATCATTTAGCTGAGTGAGCTAACTGCCGGGTCTCATCTGCCTCGGGAATCGTATTGTTGTGACGGTTGCCTAGGCAACCAGCAGTCATTACACAGCCAGGGAACATTATGGGATGGAGATGGAGATGGAGAATGCTACTGATTAGAGTGTCCGTGTGTGTGTGTAGTGTGTGTGGTGTGTGTGTGTGTGTGTGTGTGTGTGTGTGTGTTTGCGTGCATGCCTGTGCGTATGTCACGGCCCTGCAGTGATCATTGCAGGGTTCCACCGAGACATTAGGTGGCTCTGCCTTCTCTTATGTTCATGGCTCTGATTGGATGACTCCTGGGCTGATGGTGCCAGCCTTTAAAAATCTCCAGCAAACCAGAGAATCTCTAATAGGGAGAAGGTTCAGTCTGATTGGTTCCCATTGTAGCCAGTTAGCTTTGCATGCATACTGCAGTAACTATGGAGTGTCCACTAGTTGGCGAGCGTAGGTCAGTCCTTCATGTGGGAAAATGTATGGAATGGAAAGGGGAACCCATATGCTAAATACATTGCTACTGCGATTTCCAGTCACAAATATTATCAACAAAACATTCCTGGTAAGCACTATCACTGTTGTTTAACAATAGGCTGTATTGACAAATCGTTCAGGTGTGTAGTTTTACAGCAGGTTAGAAGATTTCAACCTGTACTTGCTAGCATCCCGCTAATGTTTATGGGTTTGGCCCCATAAAAATTGAGCTTTGTGACCCAGTATATAATAATCTAGTGGCGCAAAATAATCGAAACGCTACTCAAATGGGGTCTTATTATTTCTAGCTTCGAACTTAATATTAATATTTCAGGACAAAAAATTATAAAAAATCACAAAAATTATAATGGTAGAAAACACCATTGACACCCATTCATTTTGCACTTAGGTAGGATTAGGGTTAGCCAGTTGTGGCTAGTAGCTAGTTCCGTGAGTGAACACCCCCTGATCAAACTAATTTACTCTGTGGCTCCTGACCTTGCTAGTACGTCAAACGCCCAGTGATTGGATACTCCGCAGAGTTCACCAAAGAGCATCCAATCACTGGGCGTTTCACGTCCTAACAAGGCCAGGATCCTTGGCTTTGAAATACAGCCTCAGTCTCTCTGCTTGTCTATCTGTCGGTCTACCTGAGAGAGCTAGCCAGGGCCTGCGCTATAGCTGTAGGCTATTAAATGCTCATTATTCATTATTTCATCACTTTATTCCTATTGGACCATCACTGTTACCTGTCCTGTCTTGCACTTTGATGTCAGTCTGTAAATGTCAGTCCCGTGTATGTCTATGTCCTTTCATGGTGTAGAGAGAAAACGTAATTTCAATGTCATTTTATGACCTGTGCATATGAAGACAGTGACAATAAAAGCTGACTTGACTTGTCTTGACTGTAGGTTGGCTGAGTCGACTCTGCTCTCTCTCCCTCTGTCTGTCTGGGGTTTGAAACTGTGGTTAAATAGAAAATAAAAGACATGTAAACGGTTACTCTCTTGTCTGTCCCATTCTTGTGTCATGGCACTTGAGAGATAGAGAGAGAGAGAGAGAGAGAGAGAGAGAGAGAGAGAGAGAGAGAGAGAGAGAGAGAGAAGAAGAAGAGAATATCCTGAACTTCACTCAAATTCACTAAAGATTACTAAAATGGTCTCGTAGCAACCGTTGCTATTCAGACGCCATAATGGAGCCCTCTTGCCATTTTATAATCAGTCCACACACACACACACACACACACACACACACACACACACACACACACACACACACACACACACACACACACACACACACACACACACACACACACACACACACCACAGAGGTACACACACCACGGATGAACACACTCAATTCTCTTCTGCAGCTCGTTTTGAGTGAGAGGGCTCTAAGTGTTGTCTATGAATACATTAATTAGAGCACAAAGGCAGCTGTAATAGCACACACACACACACACACACACACACACACACACACACACACACACACACACACACACACACACACACACACACACACACACACACATAGAGGAGGAGGAAGAGGAGGGGGAGGATGAAGAGGAAGAGGAGAGGAAAAGGAAGAGGAGAGGAAGAGGAGGGGGAGGGGAGGGTGATGGAGGAAACGGAGGAAGAGGAAGATGAGGAGGAAGAGGAGAGGAGGAGAAAGATGAGAGGAGGAGGAGAAAGAAAAGGGGAGGAGGAAGAGGAAAATGATGAGGAGGAAGAGGAGGGGGAGGAAGACGATGAGGAGGAGAAAGAGGAGAGGGGGAAGAGGAAGATGAGGAGGAGGGGAAGACAGGAGGAAGAGTAGGAGGGAGAGGAGGAAGAGGAAAGGAGGAGAAAGTATAGAGGAGGAGGAGGAGGAGGAGGAGGAGGAGGAGGAGGAGGAGGAGGAAAGGGAAGATAAAGAAGAGGAGGATGGTTGCAGAAGAGGAGAGGGAAGAGGAGGAGGAGAGGGGGAAGAGAAGAGGAGGAGGATGAAGAAGAAGAGGATAAGGAAGAAGAAGAAGAAGAAGAGGATAAGGAGGAGGATGAAGAAGAGGTGGAGGAGGAGAGGGAGAAGAGAAGAGATGGACGAGGAAGAGGAGGAGAGGAAGAGAAGAGGAGGAGGAAGATGAGGGGAGGAAGAGGAGGAGGAAGAGGAGGAGAGGAAGAGAAGAGGAGGAGGAAGAACAAGAGGAAGTGCAGTAGGAAGAGGAGGAGAGGGAGAGGAGGAGGAAGAGGAGGAGGAGGAAGAGGAGAGGAGGAAGAGGAGGAGGAGGAGAGACTGTGCCTGTGAGCTCTATGGCACTAGACTCTTTCCAAGCCATACAGTACTGCCATGCAGCCTAGTTTCATGTAGTACTATGGTTATGTCCGGTGGCCATAAACTCCCAAAGACTTCAGCTGTGTCTATGGCAGGACCCTGGACGTAGAGACCTAGGGTGCATCCCAATATGTGTCCTTGCCTCCTCCACTTGTGCTTGTCTCCTCGTCCCGCCTCCTGGCCCCTCCTCCGTGGAGAAAACAATAAAGTTTCCCAGCTGTCAGCCTCGCCACAACAACTTTTGAGGGACTGTTTTTCATTCACCATCCCAATAGCAAATGAGAAAAAGACTCTACAATTGAGCTTTTGCAAGATATTGAAATATAATGCTGTTGTCAGTGATGTCATCATGACGGGAAGCAAGTGGAGGAGGCAAGTGGAGGAGGCAAGGTCACATATTGGGATGCACCCCTAGATTTAATACCAAACAGTAGTCTGATCTCCTGTTCCAGAGTAGTGACTAACAGATCCAGTGTTCCAGGGGCATGTAATACCAGAGAGAGTAGAGAGAGAGAGGTTCCATTGGCCCATTGTTTCCGGGTTCTATTAGAGAGAGAGGTTCCATTGGCCCATTGTTTCCGGGTTCTATTATTGGGGGGGGGGAATCCCCCTTTAGGCAGACCTAGGCAGACCTGAGGACTGTTCTATTCAATGCTAGGAGCATTATGACACGCCCCTTTAGGCAGACCGGAACCTGGTCATGTTAGGTGCCCATAGAAACCTATTATGTTGGCATATCTCTATATACTTAAAGCATCTCTGGTAATACTGTTTTCAGAAGAGGAGAGGAGAAGGAGCTCTATGTCATGCAGTAATAGTCCGGTGGACATAACCTCCCAAAGACTTCAGCTGTGTCTATGGCAGGACCCTGGACCTAGAGACCTAGATTTACAGTAATACCAAACAGTAGTCCGTCTACTGATCTCCTGTTCCAGAGTCGAGACTAACAGCCTTAGTGTTACAGTGGGGGCGTGTAATCATGATTTCTACCCTTGCAGTCTACTTGCCACAGTGTCTGGTGGGTTACTACACAGTAAATGTTGTGGTGTTAATTCAACACTTACAGAGTTCATTTAAGTCTCTAAGTGTTAAATGAGCACTGCAGAATTTACTGTGTAGGGACTTCTGATCTCTTGCCGACTTAGCGTTTAATAATGATTTTCCCCTTGCAGGCGTCCGTGTCAGAAGCAATTAACCAGAATATTAATATTTGATGATAGAGAGTAGAGGGGCAAATATGATTTAGCTGTACTCCTGCACGTAGACAGACCATACCGGTACGTATCACTATAGTGGACCCACTCCATCTCCATAGGAGAATAGGTATTATAATGATCTCACACCCATGTACTGTATGTGTCATATCTGAGGCGATGACGATTTAGCTGCACTTCTGCACGTAGACACACCATACCGGTACAGCATTTACAGTATACTCTATCTAAATATTATAATGATCTCACACCCATGCAAGCTGTATGTGTCATATCTGAGAATGATTTACTGCACTTCTTCACGTAGACAGACCATACTGACCGGTACACCATGCATTTACACTATAGTGGACCGACTCTATCTCCATAGGAGAATATTATAATGATCTCACACCCATGTATACTGTATGTGTCATATCTGGAATAATTATTCAATAAAACCTTAAAGTACAAGAGAAAGGTAAAACGGGAACAGGAGAAAAGCTAACTGAAGGGGAGGTGTGAAAGTAAAGCCATGTTAGGTATGAAGGGGCCTTAAAGCAATGTTGATACTTCAGAAATTCTCATAGTCTGCTGAAATCATCTC
Source organism: Engraulis encrasicolus (assembly GCF_034702125.1). NCBI lineage: Eukaryota > Metazoa > Chordata > Actinopteri > Clupeiformes > Engraulidae > Engraulis > Engraulis encrasicolus. Next base: position 47,272,337 of record NC_085877.1, read on the forward strand.
TAGTTCGCCTACAAATACAGGAGAAAGGTACAACTCAATCATTTAACTGCAAGGGAGATGTAAAATGAATTATACAATATCACTTTAACCTGGGTTACTAGTTACTACACTACACTAGTGAAAAAAAAAGTGAAAGCCCATTGGGAAACTCCAACTCCCATTGTCATTGTGACACAGCACTCCACAGCACACAAGTGAACACTGCACACTGTACACAACGAAATTGCATTTATGCCTCACCCGTGCAAGGGGACAGCCCTCAGTGGCGCCCCATGGGGAGCAGTGCGGTGGGACGGTACCATGCTCAGGGTACCTCAGTCATGGAGGAGGATGGGGGAGAGCACTGGTTGATTACTCCCCCCACCAACCTGGCGGGTCGGGAGTCGAACCGGCAACCTCTGGGATGCAAGTCTGACGCCCTAACCGCTCACCCATGACTGCCCGGGAGCCACCCATGACTACACTACTAGTCTCCTCTCCTGCTTGCGACTCACAATTACAATCACCCAGAGTTTTAAATATTTAATGCGAAAGGCTCGGGTGATATTGATGATGTTACAGTCCAATACCCAACCAGAATGAAAACTATTAGTTATGATATTACCGAATAATAACACTCCAGGCGGAATAAAAAAAAACCTCGCTTCTGGAAGTATAGTAATAATTCCGAGAAAGAATTTAGAGCCTTGATTATGGAACCTTGGTGGGATTCTAATTCTAGAATGAAGAGGCTGGTGATGCTATTACTGCCTGCTGGTGAAATGAATTCGGTCATGAGATTATGGAGTAGTTTAGAGGTGAAATGA
>NC_085877.1:47283142-47288142 GCF_034702125.1 Engraulis encrasicolus
TTAGTATAGAAAGGCTATGCGCGCACGCGTTCGCTCCGTAGTCTGCCGCCTTGTGGCCACAGGAAGGAACAATTTAAAGAAAGCGTTTCAGACGGACAACAATTGAATGAAAGCGTTTCAGACGGACGGAAATGTAATGAAAGCGTTTCAGACGGACGGACGGACGGACGGACAGACAGACCCTGTTATAGAGATGCTGGACGCATCTAAAAAGAGAAAAACACGCACGTCCGTCTCAAAAAAGATTGGGTGCAGGACCAGCAAAAATACCATGAAAAACTGAAAGAAAAGTCAGCGACACCAAGCTCCTGTTGCTTTTTAATGTGACGTTTCGGGCAGCATGTCTGATGAAGGGCAACGGGTGTCGCTGACTTTTCTTTCAGTTTTTCGTGCTACATAAACTTCTCACAAAATACAATCTGTAGTTACAATCTGAAATTACACAAATCAATATGGTGAGGGAGTCCATGTGAGCAGCCATTACTGTCTTAAACAACCGTCACGTTTTGCTTTTTTCCCTCTTCTCCACTACGCTTGAACTTTGGAAAAGAGGTCCTCGTGTGTAGAGCTCTGTAGGCTTTTGTATGTGTGTGTGTGTGTGTGCATCTGTGTGTGTGTGTGTGTGTGTGTGTGTGTGTGTGTGTGTGTGTGTGTGTGTGTGTGTGTGTGTGTGTGTGTGTGTGTGTGTGTGTGTGTGTGTGTGTGTGTGTGTGTGTGCATCTGTGTGTGTGTGTGTGCATCTGTGCGTGTGTGTGCATCTGTGTGTGTGCATCTGTGTGTGTGTGTGTGTGTGTGTGTATGTGTATGTGTATGTGTATGTGTGTGTCTGTGTGTTTGTGTGTTTCTGTGTGTGTGTGCCAGTTCCAGGGGTGTGTGTGTGTGTGTGTGTGTGTGTGTGTGTGTGTGTGTGTGTGTGTGTGTGTGTGTGTATGGGTGTCTGTGTGTGTGTTTGTGTGTGTGCGTGCACGTATGCGTGTGTATGTGTGTGTGCGTGCACGCGCGCACGTATGTGTGTGTGTGTGTGTGTGTATAAACTCACCAGTGCTGTCTGGAGCAGAGTGTGTAGCTCTGTGTGTCCATGTGTGTGTGCGAGTTCCAGAGGTGTGTGTCCGTGGCGGTTGGGGGTCCGCAGAGCCCTCCCGGCACCAGGGCACTGTAGCAGAACACTGCCCACACCGCGAAGCCCGTACTGGGCCACGAAGTGGAGGAGGGTGGGGGTATCCTCCCTGGAAGTAGTGGAGGAGGCTGTGGAGGGTTAGGGGGAGACACACACACACACACACACACACACACACACACACACACACACACACACACACACACACACACACACACACACACACACACACACACACACACACACACACACACACACACACACACACACACACACACACACACACACACACACACAATATTATGCAGGGTGGGTATATCCTCTTAGCTAAGGGCTAATGCTAATGATAATGTTAATGCTAATGCTGGGCTACGAAACAAACACTCTTTTCCATTCAAATGGCCAAAATTGGCCACAGGCCCTGAATTTCACTACCATCCCACGTACTTCCACCAAGAGACTTGGCTTCGCACTACATCTGGTACCTGTTGCGTCAGTGTTCTGACAAACGGTCCCACATTGTAATTTTATCCTACGGTAGGATTTTCTTTTAACAGATATGTCTGTTAAACGGGGTCCTACATCGCCACAGATAGACGTCAGACATGTTTGTTCAATAACTTGTCCTGATTTTTCCGAAAATTTCCTTCCCACTTCCTGCAATTGTGTCAGATCAAACAACCTCCAGACCATGAATACGAAATGAAATGGTAGTATTATGGGATGGTCAGGACCAAGCTAGAATTTCACATCCCTGGTTTATATATTACCAGCCTCCTGCAATGTTGTCTGTATTGTGAGTGCCGTCAACTCAATTTGGCTGTTGTGGTGATCTGTTTCAAAACGGGACTCCAGTGACAGCTGTTTATGTCACATTCTGTCATTGTGAATCTTGATGATAAAAAAGGGACACTGTGTGAGATTTTTAGTTGTTTATTTCCAGAATTCATGGTGCCCATTCACTAATGTTACCTTTTTCATGAATACTTACCACCACCATCAAATTCTAAGTATTCATTATGACTGGAAAAATTGCTCTTTTCATACATGAAAAGGGGGATCTTCTCCATGGTCCGCCATTTTGAATTTCCAAAAATAGCCATTTTTAGCTGCAAACAACCAAACAAATTTGGCAATAAGCAGCCCAGTTTCAATGAGCAGCATAGTTGCAGTACCTTTTTTGACCATTTCCTGCGCAGTGTCCCTTTAATGTTAAATTAATGTAATAATGTTGCAACTGTTTATATCTTCAATATGTTCTGAACAAGACGGTGGTGGTGATCTATTGCTAGTGTGACACTACTGCTCTACTGTTGCTTGTTTCAAATTTTCTCATCGTAACTTTTGGTGACTAATGTTAAATTAATTTAATAGTAAATAAAATGACTAATTTGGATGTGTCACCTCACAGCTGCTGGTGAATGTGTTCCATATAGCTTTACCCTGCTTTCTCTCACTACAGAGGGAACACACACACACACACACGCACGCACGCACGCACGCACACGCATGCACACTCACACACACACACACACACCCACACACACCCACACACACACACACACACACACACACACACACACACACACACACACACACACACACACACACACACACACACACACACACACACACACACACACACACACACACACACACACATTTTTGATAATTGATGAATCACAAAAATATATTTTTCATAGAGCAATTTGAAAACACTGAAGGGGAGAGCAATTAAATTTGACGAGATGAGAGCTTGCCACTCTTCACTCCAGTGGCACAGAATGATGTGTGTGTGTGTGCGTGTGTGTGTGTGTGTGCGTGTGTGTGTGTGTGTGTGTGTGTGTGTACATGCGAGCATGTGTGTATGTGCGTGTGTGTGTGTGTGTGTGTGTGTGTGTGTGTGTGTGTGTGTGCGCGCATATCTGTGTGTGTGTGTATGNGTGTTTGTGCGNGTGTGTGCGTGTGTGCGTGGTAACTTTGACTGCTGCTGGTTGATGTCACACGTGTGTGCTGTTGAGTGCTGAGTCACAATTACAATGAGGAGTTTGCCAGGTTGGCTTTCACTTTGACACTACAGTGTGTGCTGTTGAGCGCTGCGTCACAAGGGCGATGGGAGTTGAAGTCTGCCAGGCTAATGTCAAACTTGGTCACCCTGACTCTTGATGTTGAATCCGGCAGGTTTGTCTCACTTGCCTCACATTATTGGATTGTACAACTGTAAAGCGGTCACCTTCATTAGAGGTGTACTGTAATGTAATGTGATGTAATGTTATTATTTTGTATTATTTTTGTATTACTAAACTATTGCATGCCAATGTAAGGTTCATGAGGTCTAGGGAGCATGTAATGTTCATTCCTTTGTAATATGTTGATGTAGAATGTGTGTTTTGGGGTTGGATATGGGTATGTTTGAAAAGGAATCCATCTCCCACGGTTCTCGAAGAAAAACGATGTATTTTTCGGTTTGCAAATGTGAACCAACTTTGCAGTTCAGCTTTGTGATTGTCCCACACAAATTTCATGCAGGACAAAAAAATTATAATTTTGAATCTTGAAACTTGAGATCTATGGCGGGGCCTTCTTGAAAGCCGAAGTGAAAGCCCAAATGGGAAACTCAAACTCCCATTGTCATTGTGACACAGTACTCCACAGCACACAACTGAACACTGCACACAACAAAATTGCATTTATGCCTCTCGTGTGCAAGGGGACAGCCCCCAATGGCACCACAAGGGAGCAGTGCGGCGGGACGGTACCATGCTAAGAGTACCTCAGTCATACCCAGGTTCCGCCCTCGCAGTGACGCAACACCTTCAGCTCAGCTACACTCGATCAGGAAAAGAGCTTATGCATTCGGGTAAGGTTCCCTCCACATTGGGGATCTCCATCCACTTTGTCCAACTTCTCCAACTTGTCTCCAACTTCTTAATCTGGCCATGGAGTAATGCAGAAGTTCCCAAACTTTTTTAAGTGTGAATCCTCTTTTGGACTTAAAGGTGCACTGTGTAAGATGTGGCCAGAGTAGGTATTGCAACTATGCTGCTCATTGAAACTGTGCTACCTATGGCCATATACAGTGCCCTCCATAATTATTGGCACCCCTGGTTGAGATGTGTTTTTTAGCTTCCAATTATTATTATTTTTTTCTAAATAATATGGGACCTTAATTGAAAAAAAGAGAAAAATCCAACCTTCAATACAAGTGCATTTATTCAGTGGGGAAAAAATCCCACATAAAGAAATAATTATTTGACATCAAATAATGTGTGTCACAATTATTAGCACCCCTGGTGTTAATATTTTGTACAACCCCCTTTTGCCAACAAAACAGCACCTAATCTTCTCCTATAATGTTTCACAAGATGGGAAAAGACAGAAAGAGGGATCTTCAGCCATTCCTCTTTGCAGAATCGCTCTAAATCATCCAGAGACCTGGGTCCTCTCCTCTGTACTCTCCTCTTCAGCTCACCCCACAGGTTCTCAATGGGGTTGAGGTCTGGGGACTGAGATGGCCATGGGAGGAGCTTGATTTTGTGTCTGGTGAACCATTTCTGTGTAGATTTGGCCATATGTTTAGGGTCATTGTCTTGCTGAAAGACCCAGTGACGACCCATCTTCAGCTTTCGGGCAGAGGGCAACAGATTTTGATTTAAAATGTCCTGGTATTTCAAAGCATTCATGATGCCATGCACCCTAACAAGGTTCCCAGGGTCTTTGGAAGCGAAACAGCCCCACAGCATCACTGACCCACCCCCATACTTCACAGTGGGTATGAGGTGCTTTTCAGCATGCACATCTTTCATGGCACGCCAGACCCACTTAGAGTGTTTGTTGCCAAAAAGCTCAATCTTGGTCTCATCTGACCAAAGCACACGGTCCC
>NC_085877.1:47293142-47298142 GCF_034702125.1 Engraulis encrasicolus
GCCAAGGCCCCCATATACCACTAGATTCCAGCCAAGTTCCCCCATATACCAGTTGATTCCAGCCAAGGCCCCCCATCTACCACCAGATTCCAGCCAAGGCCCCCATATACCGCTAGATTCCAGCCAAGGCCCCCATATACCACTAGATTCCAGCCAAAGCCCCCCATACAGACCAGTCGCCAGATCTGATTCTTCAGGCGGGGTTATGAAATCCAAGGGTGGGCACCAGTAATTATTTTGCTTATTTGACCATCTGCGCAGCCCAAATCCATCACAAAAATCATTACATTAAACATGGCAGGACAGCATGCGCTCTCTCACACGCGTGCACACACACAGGTGCGTGCGCCGAAATAGAATAGCCTACACGCAGCATCTCGAACTAAACAAACAAACAAAAAAACACCACGACTGGCAGCGGCGATTCTAGGGCAAGTTGGGAGCGAAAATGTTAAAGAATTTACCGTCTTAGCTGCTATTCACCATAATAGCCTTTGGGGCCCTAAGCGGCTACCTCGAGCTGCCTGGTGACAAGATGCACCTGCTCTGACGACAGGTTCAAAGCACAGCAACCGTCAGAGTAGCTGCCTTTTGCCAAAATGCCAACACAGACAAAGCACACACCACCAACAACAACAACTGCATGTGAACATGATGAGGTATTAGATGACGAGCAACAAGCATTTCAAAAATACAAAACAAAACACCACGGCGCGGCGGCCAGGTAGGCTATTTCAAAGCAACCAACAGAGGCATAGTAGCCTACAAGTTGCAATTGCATCACACAGAGACACACACGCGAGCACACACACACACACACACACACACACACACACACACACACACACACAATGTGACTTACTATGAGTAGAGTGGCAGCGCTGTCTTTTGTCAATCATGTGTCGGCGCTTTTCCAAGCTGAACTTCCACATCTCATCTCCTGTTAGCGTCCAGAACTAGCCAGTTATCGCCACGTAACGCATATTAAATTAACCATAAAAACTCCAGCATAGGCTATCTAGCCTACGGATGACATGTCGTAACGTATCTCTGCGAGCCAACTGTTCTGCGGTTTTCTGAATCTCGCCATCTGGCTTCGACTGACTGTTCCTTGAAAGCGGCATGCTTTTCCCAGTTTCGATAGCATGTTTCTGAAATCATTTCAGGGATTGAAAAGGTTGTGTCTGATGAATTCCTCTGCAAGGAATAGCATATCCTCTGCGATGGAATAACTTAAGCTACTCGAGCCAATCCCAATTCCCAAATACAGGAAAATGAACATCTTTTCGAACCAAAATATATCACGAGGTATTCTTTCAACAAAACCTGATTGGGTTAATCGGTGCCGTGCCGAGGTCATTCACAGATCCAGCAGTGGGGATAGCCACAGTGACCTGGCTGCTAGTGCTACTGTAGGGCACCGCTTCCTCGCTCGGTCTGGCTGTCCACGAAGATAGTCCAGGCTTTTCTAACATGTCATGTCGTGGGTTATCCAAAGTTACCGATGTTGGAGTTTTAAAACATTTGCGCATAGTGTTATCCATTGAAAAGCACAAAGACTTGCACGTCTGCTGCAAGAACTAACTTTATTTCCCTCCACAAATGCGTTTACTGATGGTTGCTGAGCAACACTGACGTAGACCAACTTTCCAACAAACTCACACGGTTTTAATAATAGGCTAATGTCTTAATGATTGCATAGCATTAAGTTTTAACCCAAAACAAGTACAACAAAATGAAATTATGATTTTATATATCTATTTTAATATTGTTATTATATGTTAAATATTATTATTATTCATTTACGATCTGAGTGACTGTGATCTGGCTTGGGTGGGTGGTCACTGGGCCAGGGCGGGCCCAAGCGTGTCAGTGGGCGGGCCCGGCCCCCCAAGGCCCGCCCCTGGCGACGGGTGTGCCCCCATATACCGCTAGATTCCAGCCAAGGCCGCCCATATACCAGTGGATGCCAGCCAAGCCCACCATATACTGTACCAGTAGATTCCAGCCAAGGCCCCCCATATACCACTAGATTCCAGCCAAGGCCCCCATATACCACTAGATTCCAGCCAAGGTCCCCCTGACATGAAACGTGCCACAACCTTTTTTCTGTGCTCCCGTTTTCACAAGTCAATGAAGTTGGTGCATTCCTAAACCAATTCAGGTACTACAGAAATCATAATACATATATAACCATTGTAAAGAAGACAATCATTCCACTGGGATTGTTTACCTTATTTTAGGATTGTATTACCCTATTGGTTTATTTTGGCATCTGAAGTTATTCAATATATTAAATCTGTAGGCATTATTACCCCTAAAGTTTAATTCATTTTCACTTATTTTACGAATGGCCGCCATTTTGTAAATAGACACCATTTTGTTTCCTACTGTACCTGATCAGATTACATACGTGGCTCAGCCCCGCCCCTGTACCTATAAAAGCCCAGGTAAAGGTATGAAACAATAGAGTTAGAGACCGCCCGACTTCCCCATCGAGATGTGAGACGTGCCAGGACACGTCTCCTTGGAGAGACGTCTATTTTAGAAATTATTGAAACTGTAAGTTATCTTGGCCAGGTTAACACTACAGTCGATATATTTCTTCCTTCAACCGGTTTTCGTTTGTATTGCATTTGACTTTTGCGGACCCTACTAGGAGAACAGTGAGTCAGGACCCACGAGGAACTCACGCGCTATAGGATAACTTTTGTACGGACAATTGTTAATCTTTTTACTAGTACCGAATCAAGGACCTCGCCTAGAGTCCACGGAGACTCGGCTGAGCCTGATTGTCTGTTCCCCAAGAGAGTGGACAGCCGGTATAGTTATTACGCGTGGAACGGACCTGCGTGCACCCGCCCTTCTCACTGGACCTTCGCAGGACGGCACCGCAAAGACAATCGGATTACACAACGAAATACCCTTTTCCTTTCCCCGTTCAACGAAGCAAGACTTTTTTGGACATATTGCAGCCTCGCGCCGGAACCGCGTGGTATCGCGGAACTCAAAAGGAACAAAAGGACCTCGTGCGCACGAAGACGCACACACCCACCTCGCCCGAGAGATCGAAGGATTTCTCTCCTCCTACCAAGGATAATGCAGTAAGCACTGAGTTTGGGCAAAGATATTCAGTTAGAACTGTTACATAGCTTTGAGGAGTTGTGTTTAAATATCCACACTTGTAGAGTGTGATATATTTTATTTTGTGTTATTTTGTTCTATCTGTTCTTTCTTTTCTCTCTCTCTATCTCCCCTCTCATCACCACCAATAGCCACACGCTATTCTTAGTTTACTGTAGTTGCAGGATTGGCATACTTGCACCCACATGTAAATTATCCACTCACAGAGATACACGTACCAGTGTTTTAACCCAGAGAGTTATCGAGTCGAGGACGTAAGCTATTGTCGGAAAAGAGCGCCAAACGCTCCCTTTTCCCTCCCCCCACACATACTGTAACGCCTTTAGACAAAGGACAGTATTCTCTGATTAGGTTGAATTCTATCTTGAAGATAAGTTCCCGCTTCATCAGCCGAAAGCTTAACGCCCCTCCTCGTATCTCATATTTCGGTCCTGCGCGCAGCGCTGCGCAGAATCATTTGAGCCATAGTTCATAGAACATACATCTCTCACTCTCTCTCTCCTCCCACCGCTCGGCACACGCGGTAATAGAGGTGCGCGGCGCTCACAGAAAGCGCTCGCCACTCGCCCCTCCTCTCTCTCTCTTTCTCTCTCTCGCATAGCGTACACACACACACACGCATAGCGCATCCTCTCATACCCCGTGTATATATTGTATATTTTACCTAAGTTCTTATGCCCTGCAAGTCACATTGGCTGTATCAGTGTTATGACCGGATGATGCTTTTACAATAAATGTACATTGTGGTGAACTGTGTTTGTCTTATTTGAACAATTTCTACGAAGTCAACCAGAAAAGAATTCACACAAAACCTTCAGATTATTAGTCAATAATGGTCATGATTTTATGAGACGGTCATGAACCGTGTTTTATGCAATCATTAATTAGACAATTGACGATTCCATAAGTGCACACCTACACATTATTGATACCCAGCGTGAAGAGTTTAACACACTCTTCATGCATCATTTCTTATACTCTTATTCCTCACATATAGTAATAACACATTACATATTTGGAACTGTATAAGAATTGTATACTTATTAATGTAATTATAATTACATTACTGTACTTCCCTTACATTTAACGTTGTACCCATTAATTGTAGTTGACCCTACATATTTTGGTGCCCGTGTGTGAGGAAGAATAGTCCCCGTACCCATAATTGTAGTTTACCTACATATTTTGGTGCCCTTGCGTGAGGAAGAATATTCCTCACGTCCATCAATGTGGGATTACCCCTACAAATCATTCATTTTATTTCGCTCTATTTTTTCCTGCCAACCTGCCGCGGCCCCCCCTGGCATCCCCCGCGGCCCCCCAGGGGTCCTTGGCCCCCACTTTGAAAACCACTAATATAGAGGCCTCGACCTGAACATACAGATATCATCATCCTAGACACTGGTGTGAAATACCAACCACTATCTAATGCAGGGCTATTGAAATGGCGGCCCTGGGGCCAGATGCGGCCCATGGACAGCAAGGTAATGGCCCCACACAAGCCCTTTGAAATACAGAATTGTTTTTCGGAATTTAGAGATAAAAGTATGGGTTCCATTATCGTGCTGAAACTGGATGCAGGAAATTACATCTAAGAAATGCAAAGCTGTCTGGGGGAGCACCCCCAGACCCTCCACTTCAATCAAGTGTCCCATATTTTTTTCATTGACAGTCGGAAACCATAATACATATAGTTCGGCCCCTTTACTGGGAGGAATTTGAAAAACTGGCCCTTGTTGACATTTAATTGAATACCCCTGGTCTACTGCTCCTGAAATACCAACCGCTGTCTACTGCTTTAAGCAACTGCAAAGTACCGGTAATTGTGCTCATTTTTGGTTGACTAGGCCATGAAC
>NC_085877.1:47308142-47310642 GCF_034702125.1 Engraulis encrasicolus
CCTGTCATCAGTAAATAAGTTCAAAGGCCTCACCAACATTATATTATTAATTGTCACGAATTTGAAAACCATAGGAAATTAACACAGATCTGCATTTGACTGCAGTCCCTCTTTGTTTAATCTCCACCAGTCACCTTTCCTTTGATTCTGCGCAACAATCGCAAAATCAGTCTGCGTGAGTACCGCTGTTGCTTGGGGGGGGGGGGGGGGTGGGGGCTCGGAAGCATTCAGACCCTCTGAAGGGGGGGATGATGGAAAAAGTTTGAGAACCACTCTCCTACTAGGATGGTTTGGGACTGGAATGCACCATATGCACAGGTCTGTGTTGGGGGAGAAAAAGGGCCAAGACACTCAAAGGCTCAAAGGGGCCCCTCATAATTAGCAGCGCAAAACTGACCTCCCATTTTTTTCTTTTCTTTTACATTTCACGAGGGTGCAGGCCAGCCCTAGCCTGGTTGTCACAGACGCTGCGTTTGTGTACACAAACTACGTCTGGTAGCACTGAAGTTAGCACGCCGTTCTCGAGTCACTAAACAAATGGTGCATATTGCTACTCACTACCGACAAATTCCTCCAAAAACGTTTTCTGTTCAACTCCAAAGAGTCAATATAGTCTATGATCTGTCCTGTGATTCATTAATGCGAGCTGCCGTAGGATATTTAAGCAATAAATGCTCCGGATATTTTCTGTCCGGAGACCGGTATGAAAACAGCAGTGTTCCAAACGGAAGTTTGTGTAGCTCTCCGCACCGCCAGCCCTGTCAACACCAAACCATTTTAAAAAATGCACGTGCTAGCGGGATACTTCACGTGCTAGCGGGATACTTCACGTGCTAGCGGGATACTTCACGTGCTAGCGGGATACTTCACGTGCTAGTGGGATTTTTCACGTACGGCACGTACTGTAGGTGAAACTTGTCAGAATGTATCCGGGCTCAGCAATGGAACATGAAAACAGATTACTGTAGGGGTTCCCAACCTTTTTCAACTTGGGGCCCACTTGAAATTGTCAAAAATGTTCGGGGCCCACCTCTGACCCAATTAAGAATAAAACTCAAATAAATCAACAGTAGCACACACCAAAATATGATTATTATTTTTAGAAAATGATTTCAAGGCCCACTTGGAATACCTTCAAGGCCCACCAGTGGGTCCCGGCCCATAGGTTGGGAACCACTGGGTTAGATGGACCTGCGAGTGGCGGCCCACACAAGCATGTGTTGCAAAGTGAAATTAGAAATCAAGTTTGTTTTCTGTGCGGGCGTGTGTGTGCTATGAACAGGGCACCATTGAACAAAACATGGGCAGAATGTTGGGCTTCTCACAGATAAAAACGCATACGCAGTGTGAAAAGAATGACTGAACAACGTCCTTTGAACCTTTCGCATTCACGCTGCCCAAAGAAACTCAAGAGAAAGAACAATCTCTTGGCGGGGAATGCATTGGCCACGGTGTAGTACGGGGGCGTTGCCTGAGGACACGAGTGGATGGAAAATTAACTCCCTTACGCATGGTCATTGGTCAGTGGGTGCGATGGATGCCATTTTCGTACTCCCTTGCACATGGTCAGTGGGGGCGACACCATGATGGATAATTTGTGGCCAAGTAACGGCAGCTGTTGGTCAGCAGTAATTGTTGGGGGTAATTAAGGACAGCTGACAGACATTCACGCTGTCCTATGACCTGTTCCACAGTGAATAACATTTCCGTACTCCCCTCGCCATCATTTCCTACTACGCTGTTATGACGTGAGTACGCCCTCTTGTCTCAAGCCTCTTTGACGCTGCCCCCACACCCACCCCCACCACCACCCACGTCCCGCCCCCGTCCATATCAACCTTGTTTGTGAATGAGGCGTTCAGCATCTTTGGTACGGAACGTGTGTGTGTGTGTGTGTGTGTGTGTGTGTGTGTGTGTGTGTGTGTGTGTGTGTGTGTGTGTGTGTGTGTGTGTGTTACCTGTGGTGTGTGTGTGTGTGTGTGTGTGTGTGTGTGTGTGTGTGTGTGTGTGTGTGTGTGTGTGTGTGTGTGTGTGTGTGTGTGTGTGTGTGTGTGTGTGTGTTACCTGGTGTGTGTGTTACCTGTTGTGTGTGTGTTACCTGGTGTGTGTGTGTGTGTGTGTGTGTGTGTGTGTGTGTGTGTGTGTGTGTGTGTGTGTGTGTGTGTGTGTGTGTGTGTGTGTGTGTGTGTGTTACCTGGTGTGTGTGTTACCTGTTACCTGTTGTGTCTGTGTTACCTGGTGTGTGTGTGTGTGTGTGTGTGTGTGTGTGTGTGTGTGTGTGTGTGTGTGTGTGTGTGTGTGTGTGTGTGTGTGTGTGTGTGTGTGTGTGTGTGTGTGTGTGTGTGTGTGTGTGTTACCTGGTGTGTGTGTGTCCCAGTAGAGCTGTGTCAGTCCTCCAGTCGGCATCTTCTGCATCAGGCTGCCAGCCAGAGTCTCATCCAGCTCTTCTACTGAACGCACCTGAAGAGCCTACACACACACACACACACACACACACACA
>NC_085877.1:47318142-47320642 GCF_034702125.1 Engraulis encrasicolus
GTGTGTGTGTGTGTGTGTGTGTGTGTGTGTGGCCATGTGTGTGTGTGTGTGTGTGTGTGTGTGTGTGTGTGTGTGTGTGTGTGTGTGTGTGTGTGTGTGTGTGTGTGTGTGGCCATATATGTGTGTGTGTGTGTGTGTGTGGCCATGTGTGTGTGTGTGTGTGTGTGTGTGTAACTGTAATTATTCTGAGTGGTGAAGGGTTTGCTTTGCCATGTCATGTTTCCTTCCTCACGTCTCTGCCACCCCAAGGAGTGTGTGTGTGTGTTTGTGTGTGTGTGTGTGTGTGTGTGTGTGTGTGTGTGTGTGTGTGTGTGTGTGTGTGTGTGTGTGTGGACTGTATGTGTGTGTGTGTGTGTGCGTGTGTGTGTGTGTGTGTGTGAGAGAGTTTGTGCGTGTGTGTGTGTGTTTGTGTAAATGCGTGCATGCGTGCAAGTGTGTGTGTGTGTGTGTGTGTGTGTGTGTGATTTACCATGTCATCTTCTCCTCTACTGTTCCCAGGCCTGAGTCAGCAAACTCCCCTCAAAAATGCTGCTGTGTGTGTGTGTGTGTGTGTGTGTGTGTGTGTGTGTGTGTGTGTGTGTGTGTGTGTGTGTGTGTGTGTGTGTGTGTGTGTGTGTGTGTGTGTGTGTGTGTAAAAATTACATTCTAGCCGGGTTTGGGACTGCTCAGCAATAGGCCCACACCTATCGAAGGAACCAGAATCTTGCAGATGTACATGAGTCTTGCAATACTTATTTTGGAGAGGACGCAGTGTATCAAGCCAGATCCATTCACACATTTGAATGCTTCTCTGACATGTGTGACAGCTCTAAGTTTGCGATTTGTGATGACGGTTTTACTTAGTGATGCGACTGGAGAACAGAAATTCTACAGCCTTCAGTCTGTCAGACACGGAAATCTTTTTAAAATTCTTTAAATAAATGTAACTTTGGGGACGCAAGGACAATGGATTTGCTTGATCAATAAACATAATCATTTTGAGTAATGTCTGAATCCCTTACTTGTAACTACTGAGACGTGAGTAGATAAGAGATTGGCAAATATTTTGATCAAATCTTCTCAGAGCCCCAGCTGTTCATGAGTCACACACAGTGTTGCCAGATGTGTCAGACCAAATCCCGCCCAAAAGGCTCTCAAAAACCGCCAAAATGCGCTAAATTCCGCCCAAATTTAACAAATTACATTGACTTCTATGGGCCCAAAACGGCTGAAAAAAATGCCAAATGGCCCATTTTCCCCGTTTTTGCCCGTCGACGCTCATCCCAAGTAGCCCAATTGTGCGGGCACCCGCCCAATCTGACAACACTGGTCACAGATATAATGCTTATTTTCCTGCTGTACATTTAGAACAGGTGCATGTAATCTTCTGATTACCCTGTAAAAGCAAGCGTAGCCAGGCTGGGCCCTCCTAGTGACACAACACTTTCAGCGTTGCAACTAGTCAGGTCAAGAGCAATGCAAGTAATTTCTGAGTTCCCTAAAATACGGGAAATCCTCCCACTTTGTCGGTAAGCAAACAACCATAGGCAAACCTAGGGAGGCAGGTCAACCATGCCCTTTGGGAAATGTTAATTGTTATGCTCTTGGTCAGACCAAGTCTCGAAGAGATTTGAACGTCGATCAATCAGGCTAGTAAAAGCTTGCATGGACTATGCGGAACTATAGGTCAGGTTTAGCCAGGCCACGCCCTACTAGAGACACAACACCGTCAGCGTTGCTTCTTTTCAGGTCAAGAGCAATACAAATATCGTTTCTGATCTTCCGAAAAATCGGGAACTATCGGAAACCAGTCAACAAGTTGCAAACCAAGGGAGGCTGGCCAACCATGCCATTTGGTTGCTTGCCAATTAACTTCCAGTGTTGCCAGTTTGGGAGGTTTCCGGCCCAATTGGGCTGCTTAAGAATAGCCGTCATCAGGTAAAAACGGGTGAAAAGGGCATTTGGGCTGGGGTTTTTTTTGCAAATGTATGGCCATAGAAATAGAATTTAGTTCATATTGGGCGGGATTTAGTGCTTCCAGGAGGGTTTTAAGCAGTTTTTTTGGGCTGGAAATCATCAGACTCATCTGGCAACCAATCATTTGAAAGCCCTTTTCCCAGTTTATAAGTCATTGTAGTTACTACACTTTGCCATTGCAGAGCGGTTTCACCCCCCTGTATCTCCCTGCATGCCAATGAACATCTTGTTCTATCATATCTTTCTAAGCTGTTAGGCCTATAGGGCTTATAGGTTTCCTAACACGTTTCTCCTGCCCGATCCGTTCCCTTATGACTTTCACGTTTTAAATGTTTATTTTGCAGCCGCCAGAACATTAACACAAAGAGAGATGTTATATATTTATAGGCTATTATACCTTTACTTTATATCGTTGTTTTACCTCAAATGCCGTTTGCCGCTGTAAATAACGTGATATTGTGCTCTGAATAGTTTGTTGGTTAGCTGACCAGTTGGTGACCTTATTTAGCGTTTCTGTTATAATACTGTCAGTTTAAATCGCAAA
>NC_085877.1:47343142-47350642 GCF_034702125.1 Engraulis encrasicolus
AACTAATAAATGCATAGACGCAACAAATTTTAAGTGCTACATTAAACATTTATTCTATATTTGACCAAAGACGAATTGAGGAATAAAATAACTAAAATGAGTTTTCGCAGGAAACAGAGGGCATCTTGTGACTCCGTCTCGTGCGGGCGCTCGTGTGGTTGGGTCACCAAAGCTTACAATAGTAAAAAACAGGGGTCCCTGAATAAAAAGGTTGGGAACCACTGGTCTATTCTGTACCACTACAGCATGTAACACAGTCTGCAGTTTAGATTCATACATCACACACACATACAACCACATGGACTACTACAGGCGGGCATAGACAACACAGTCTGCTTTTTAGATTTGAAGAGTTCAGATGCAAAACCCCCTAACTCCATTTCTGAAGACCTGTACTTCTATATTTTTAGAGAACCCCGTTGTTGGTTTGGCTTACATTCATGTACTTGACAATACATATAAATAGTTATATTATTTAAATAAAATAAAAATAAGCAATTTTAGTAGCTTTGTATTAAATAAAAATGAATGAAGATTATTTTCTGAAAAGGCACTTAGGGGGTTTTGCATCTGAACTCTTCATTTATACATCACACACTCATACAACCACATGGACAACTACAGGCGGGCATAGACAACACAGTCTGCTGTTTAGATTACATCACACACTCATACAACCACATGGACTACTACAGGCGGGCATAGCCTGTGCGATATTTTCAATCATGGGTATGACGGTCCTTCTCACACTGCACAAGGGAATTTAACGATTTAAATTTCACATCTCACGACTCATGTCCTCACCCTATTCGAGCCGACAGTCAAATGTGAGCAGAATGCTCCCACTGTGCGACACGATAGCCATGTTTCCCGGGTCTGCAGAGGAGGGAACATGCGCACCTGAGGTGGAGATGAGGACGCGCTCAAGAGCGAATCGTGCTGCCCTATCAATTGCATGTGAAGTGTCAAATCGGGTCGTAGCACTGCTTTAACTGTGCGTTTTAGTCACGAGGAACGACCAGGATTTCAAACAGTTTTGATTTTCTTGCGACCCTGCGACAGCCCGATCGCTTGTCATTACCCCATATACACTACACGATGTGAGACTCACGATTGACCTGCGATTGAGCAAGAAATCGGCACAACTGACAGATCATGGCAAAATCGGGCAAAAATTTGCACAGTGTAAGCCCGGCTTAACTAGCACTCTTTGAAAGACTCTGTAGAGTCTGTAATATCATTGATGGAGATGCATTAGCATTGGATCTGGGTTAGCCTTTTGAACAAATTTTAGATTTCATATATGGAGGCTATATCACACACAACGCTTGGACAACTAAACACACTGCTTCAATACCACATGACAATAACAATACCTGTGAAAGAAAGAAAATGAAAGCCCATTGGGAAACTCCAACTCCCATTGTCATTGTGACACAGCACTCCACAGCACACAAGTGAACACTGCACACTGCACACAACGAAATTGCATTTATGCCTCACCCGTGCAAGGGGGCAGCCCTCAGTGGCGCCCCATGGGGAGCAGTGCGGTGGGACGGTACCATGCTCAGGGTACCTCAGTCATGGAGGAGGATGGGGGAGAGCACTGGTTGATTACTCCCCCCAACAACCGGGCGGGTCGGGAGTCGAACCGGCAACCTCTGGGATGCAAGTCTGACGCCCTAACCGCTCACCCATGACTGCCCTACCTACACACTTTACAGCACTCTTGATGGAGATACTAAGATCTGGGATACCATTGACCTGGATTAGCCTTTTGAGTGCTTTTTGGATATTATATATATATATCACACACTAACAAACATGAACACACAAACACATGAACAACTACTAAATACACTGCTTCAATACCGCATGACAATAACATAACAAAACACACATTAAAGGCCTCTTAATAGAGACCTTGAGACCTGGGATGCCATTGACCTGCTGTGGCATTGTAAGTGCTTTTTAGATTTTATACCCTGTACGTACGTAGGCCTATTATGAAGTGACATAACACAACATGGACAACATATTACACTCCTTTCAAAGCGCATGGCAAGCACAGTGTGACTCATATTTTAAATGACATCTAATGGAAATACATACAGTAGCCTTCTCAGACCTGGGACACCGTTTTAAGTGCTTTTTAGATTTCATATAGGCATATCATGCAGTCACATAACACAAATGGACAACTAAATACCTGCTTCCAACCTGCATGGCAAGCACAGTGTGACTCATAATGGAAATACTGTACATACAGTAGCCTTCACAGACCTGGGACACAGTTTCAATGCTGCTTCAATACCGCATGACAATGACAGACTGTGTAATATACAATGGTTGACACACTCTGCAATGCATACTTTGCATATGGGCAGTCATGGGTAAGGGATTAGGGCGTCAGACGTGTAGCCCAAAGGTTGCCGGTTCAACTTCCGACATACAGACACACACGCACACACACACGCACACACACACACACACACACACACACACACACACACACACACACACACACACACACACACACACACACACACACACACACACACACACACACACACACACACACACACACACACACACACACAGTTTGACCTGGGGTGGCCTTTTGAATGCTTTTTAGATTTTATCCTTCACCCACTCACAGAAAAACATGAACAACTAAATATGTATGGAATAGCGGCCGACGAGGTGTCCCGATATTAAGGGAAATAATGGACGAGGCGGAGCGTTCTAACAGCCCTACGGCGATACAATTAACGACGGTGTCTTGGCCATAGCAACCTGCAGTTTAGAATTAGTAACTGCACTTCGCCAGAAAGTTAGAAAAGAAGCTACTTAGACGCCCGCACGACCGCATGACATCATAGGTGTCCTGCTCTTGGGGAATAAAGGACACCTGCTCAGCCAATCAGAAGACGTTCCGTCTGCTCACCGTGTGATAAGCTTCAATAGCGCACGACCAACACACTGTCCAGTGTCCCTTTTAAGGGGATCTAGGTAGGATTAATTAATTAAGTTTAATTAATCACTGTCCCAAGTCAGCAGATGGTTATTTGAGTCATTAGTAGAAGAACCCATGACTCCCGCGGCCACTTCCACGGTCCACTGTCAGAAAACCCCAAATTTAACTTTTGACAAAGCGGTCCGCTTCGAGTGTCGTGGGGAACACTTCACATACGAAAAATCGCTTCACATACCGTGCTGATATTTGTATCAACTGCTGGCATTCCGTGATGAAAAACATTCTCACAGCAAGTTAATTTAAGCAGCATTTTTTCATGACAGTAAAAAATGCTGCTTAAATTAACTTGCTGTGAGAATGTTTTTCATCACGGATGTAGATTTTGAGACAGGCATGCCACGGGCACTGCGCAAACGACGTCATCCTACATTGTGCCACTTTAATGGAAATACATACAGTAACCTTTTGAGACCTGCGACTCCATTTTACATAGGTCTTGGTTTTGAGTGCTTTTTAGATTTTATATTTCACCCCCTCACACAAACACACAAACAACTAAATACACAGCTTCAATAACGCACCAGAAACACACTGTGTAATATACTACACTTAATGGAGACACATACATTAGTCTTTTGAGACCTGTGACTCCATTTTACTGTGCATAGACCTACTAAACAGTCACATAACACATGGGGACCACTTAAAACACACCTTTGACACCTTTTGCAAATCGCCCACTTTGTATTTTATGGCCGGGCACACACAAACACAAAAACACAGAGCCATTCTCTCTCTCATTCACACACACACACACACACACACACACACACACACACACACACACACACACACACACACACACACACACACACACACACACACACACACACACCCCCCCCCCCCACACCCACACACACACACACACACACACACACACACACACAGAGGGATGTAGACACACACACACACACACGCATGCAGGCACAGACACACACACACGGAAACACATGACGGCTATACGCCCCTTACCTCTGCGCACTATGTCGGCCACTGCGTCGCTGTACTCGTGTGCTTCTTGCTCGCTGGATATCTCCAGGTATCCATCTCCCTGCAGTGGCACCTGCTCCAGCAGTGCTGCTATACTGGTCACGCCACACAACAGCACCACCACCTGGTGTGGAGAGGAATGGCAGATATGAGTGAAGTCAGGGCAAGATAGTGAAAGCGAAGTTAAAGTCAAATTGGGAAACTCCAACTACCATTTTCATTGTGAGTGCTGTGTTTCATTGTGTACTGTGAATGTGCACTTCACAGCACACAAGTACACCCTGCACACTGCACACAACAAAATTGCATTGATGCCTCACCCGTGGAAGGTGGAAGCCTCCAATGGTGCCCAAAAGGGAGCAGTGTGACAGGACAGTAGAATGCTCAGGCTCAGGGTACCTCAGTCATGGAGGAGGATGGGCGAGAGTACTGGTTAATTACTCCCCGCACCAACCCGGCAGGTTGGGAGTCGAACCGGCAACCTTTGGGCTAAAATGCTGACGCCCTAACCGCTTACTCATGACTGCCCAGATGAGGTAAGGAGGGTAGTTTTTGAGGTTGGGAGGCTATTGCAAGGCAAGACAGGGCAATGTAGGTTTTAGCCTGGCTAACGCAAGTTACGGCAAGGCAGGGCAATGTAGGTTTTAGCCTGGCTAACGCAAGTTATGGCAAGGCAGGGCAATGTAGGTTTTAGCCTGGCTATTGCAGGATAAGGCAAGTTAGGATAGCTTTTAGCCTGGCTATTGCAAGACTGGGTAGGGTAGCTTTTAGCCTGGCTATTGCAAGACTGGGTAGGGTAGCTTTTAGCCTGGCTATTGCAAGGCTGGGTAGGGCAATGTAGGGTTTAGCCTGGCTATTGCAAGGCTGGGTAGGGTAGCGGTTAGGCTGGCTATTGCAATACAAGGCAAGGCAATGTAGATTTTAGCCTGGCTATTGCAATACAATGCAAGGCAATGTCGATTTTAGCCTGGCTATTGCAATACAAGGCAAGGCAATGTAGATTTTAGCCTGGCTATTGTAAGATAAAGCAAGTTAGGCCAAGTTGGTTTAAACCTGGCTATTGCAAGACAATACAGGATAGTGTAGGTTTTAGTCTGGCTAGTGCAAGGCAAGGTAAGGCACTTTTTAAAACATTTTTTTTCTGGGCTTGTTGTGTCTTTATTATGATAGGATAGCGAGGCTTGGACAGTGGGGAAGAGAGAGATGGGCTAGGGTTGGGTTTGGGTGGAGGATCTTGCAACTCAATGTGCTTCACAACAGAACAGCAGCGGATGAAACAGCAGTCAAACCCTAATCAACATCATCATACACATCATGATGAACATCATGAAAAAAGGGGATATAAAGCCCACCTGGGAAACTCCAACTCCCATTGTCACTGTGCACAGCAAAATTACATTTATGCCTCACCCGTACAAGGGGATAGCCCTCAATTGCACCCCAAGGGAGCAGTACCATGCACAGGGTACCTCAGTCATGGAGGAGGATGGGGGAGAGCACTGGTTAATTACTCCCACCTACCAATCTGGCGGGTCGGGAGTCAAACCGGCAACCTTTGGGCTACAAGTCTGACACCCTACCTAACCACTTATATTACCCGTGACTGCCCATGACATCATTACAATGTAACAGAATGTAAAAGTGTAGCAATGAAACCAATCAAACAGCTTCTGTAATGTCACAGCAATGTTGTTATGATGTAGTTAAGCATTTTCAGCTAGTGAATAGGGTCGCCGGCGACCCCTGCTGCAGCAAGAGGCTACAATGTAACAGAATATAAAAGTGTAGCAATGAAACCGATCAGACAAACAGCTTATACCAGTGGTTCCCAAACAGGGGGTCGGGGCCCCTAGGGGGTCGCGGAGGTCCTGAAGGGGGGTCACGGACAAAGGGACTTGTATTCACGTGTATGGCTAATAGATGCTCTGCAAGCCCGCTTAATAAATAAAGAAACAGGACTTAGAGATTACTATAATCGGGCCTTGCTCTCACACACACACACACACACACACACACACACACACACACACACACACACACACACACACACACACACACACACACACACACACACACACACACACACACACATTGATGACATACTGTGTTGGTTCCAAAACTGTGGGGCTGGGACCCCTAGGGGGGGGGTCACGGCATGGGCGTTGATTTTGGTAGGGACGGTCGTGACATGTCACTACCAATATTCAAGGGATATAAAATAGTCCCTACCAATTTTTGCCATATTATTAAAAAAAATAAATAAATAAATGAACGAAAATCTACATTGATTAGTTTAATATTTCAGTAGGACCTATACTATGCAGTGGTAGCATTCATTTTTAAAACATTATAAATTAGCTGTTATGATATGAGAGATTCGTTGGTTTATTCGGAGCTATGAAGACCCATGCCGCTATTGTTAATTGGCTGCATCAGACGTACCGGGCGGCCAAGGTAGCCACGCAGAAGCGAAGTCCATGGTGCTGAAAGTGAATGCATCTCTCTCCTATTGGAATTAAACTCAAATGGCAAACGTGTTTACTCCTGAGTTTTAGCCTGATAAACCAGACTAAATGTGGATGTCTAATTTAGTCTGGCCTCGATGCATAATACATCCGAAGATTGTTGATGAGAACAACCTTCCCTCAAAACCCTGCCCGCTTTGATTCAAAACACATCTTTGAGTTGTAATTGGTTTGCCAGATTCATGGCATTCTGGCTTCATTGAATGATTATGCGAGGCCAGACCCACCCGTAGACAAAACATTTTGCCGTCCAGCGGGTGGCGCTGGTTCACCAGGCTACCTGAGTTTGACATTTACAATGAGCCTACAAAAGAACAAACAAAAGGACGACTGACACAAGAAGTCCCCCCTAGGGCAGGGCTTGGCATTAACTTTTCACCCACCGGACACTGTGGCTAGTGGTTTTCCCAAGTCACTAGCCATTCAGGTATTCCACTAGCCACAGATTGTATATTGTTTTTTTCTTTCTTTAGCATGATAGTGTACGTCTAACTGCAAACGATGAGGTGCTAAAGCAAGATGAATGTACAGCTTTCTACATGGAAGTATATCAAGCAAATAGAAACTGAGTTACTGATTTTTTTTTGAACTTGAATGCAATTGCAAACAATTGATACACAAGGGGAAAACAACAGAATATAGGCCACTTTGATGCGTATGTCATACCAAAGAATAAGCTGCCAGCCAAATTG
The DNA here is from genome assembly GCF_034702125.1 of Engraulis encrasicolus. Taxonomy (NCBI): domain Eukaryota; kingdom Metazoa; phylum Chordata; class Actinopteri; order Clupeiformes; family Engraulidae; genus Engraulis; species Engraulis encrasicolus. The sequence goes on from NC_085877.1 coordinate 47,350,387, forward strand.
GCTAGTGACACTGAAAGTATTACTAGCCACAGCAAAGATTTACCAGCATTTGGCCGGTTGGCAGGTGCCAGTGTCAAGCCCTGCCCTAGGGGGGTGGTGGAGGTCCTGAAGGGGGGTCGCGGACTAAAAGGGAATTGTATTCACCTGTATGCTGCCCTACAATATCAGAACGCAGTATCTTGAAAATGGTCGAAAATGGGTTTAGACCGGAAATTGGCTTTAAAATACCTTCTTTTTCTTGTGTTAAAATTTTTTG
>NC_085877.1:47353142-47358142 GCF_034702125.1 Engraulis encrasicolus
AGAGGTATAGTGAGCCCATGTAGGAGGCCCACTGCTCAGCCTCCAACTAGTAGATGATGAGGAGATCTGGAGGAAGAGATGGAGAGGGATGGAGAGTGGGATGAGAGAGTGGGATGAGAAACAGAGAGATGAGAGATGGAGAGAGAGAGATGAAAGATGGAGAGAGAGAGAGATGGGTGATTGAGGGATGAGAGAGGGATGAGAGAGTGGGATGAGAAACAGAGGGATGAGAGATGGAGAGAGAGAGATGAAAGAAGGAGAGAGAGAGAGAGAGAGAGAGAGAGATGAAAGATGGAGAGAGAGAGAGGGAGTGATGAATGAAGTGATAGTAATAGAGGTATAGTGAGTGCATGTAGGAGGCCCACTGCTCAGCCTCCGACTCGTAGATGATGAGGAGATGTGGAGGAAGAGAGGAAGAGGAGAGGAGAGTGGGATGAAAGATGGGGAGAGAGAGAGAGGGATGAATGAAGGGATAGTGATAGAGGTGTAGTGAACGCATGTAGGAGGCCCATTGCTCCGCCTCCGACTCGTAAATGATGAGGAGATCTGGAGGAAGAGAGATGGAGAGAGAGGGAGAGAGAGGGGGCGCAGAGGAGATGGAGAGAGATGGAGAGAGATGGGTAGAGGAGATGGAGAGAGAGGGAGAGAGAAGGAGAGATCAAGGTATAGTGAGCATGTAGGAGGCCCACTGTTCAGCCTCCGACTCGTAGATGATGAGGAGATCTGGAGGAAGAGAGGGAGGGATGAGAGAGAGGGATGAGAAGAGATGGATGAGAGATGGGGAGAGAGAGAGATAGAGAGAGATTAGAGATGGAGAGAGGGATGAATGAAATGATAGATAGAGGTATAGTGAGTGCATGTAGGAGGCCCACTGCTCAGCCTCCGACTCGTAGATGATGAGGAGATGTGGAGGGAGAGAGGAAGAGAGATGAAGAGAGGGATGAGAGAGTGGGATGAGAGAGAGAGAGATGAGAGATGGAGAGAGAGAAAGATGGGTGATTGAGGGATGAGAGAGGGATGAGAGAGTGGGATGAGAAACAGAGAGATGAAAGATGGAGAGAGAGAGATGAAAGATGGAGAGAGAGAGGGAGAGAGAGGGAGGGAGGGATGAGAGAGGGAGGGAGGGATGAATGAAGTGATAGTAATAGAGGTATAGTGAGCATGTAGGAGGCCCACTGTTCAGCCTCCGACTCGTATATGATGAGGAGATCTAGAGGAAGAGAGAGATGGAGGAAGAGAAAGATGAGAGAGGGATGAGAGATGGGGAGAGAGAGAGGGATGAATGAAGTGATAGTGATAGAGGTGTAGTGAGCGCATGTAGGACGCCCATTGGTCCGCCTCCGACTCATAAATGATGAGGAGATCTGGAGGAAGAGAGAGAGAGAGAGAGGATGGAGAGAGAGAGAAAGGGATGAATGAAGGGATAGTGATAGAGGTATAGTGAGTGCATGTAGGAGGCCCACTGCTCAGCCTCCGACTCGTAGATGATGAGGAGATCTGGAGGAAGAGAGAGAGAGAGGAGAGAGGGGTGAGAGAGAGAGAGATGGGTGATTGAGGGATGAGAGAGGGATGAGAAACAGAGAGATGAAAGATGGAGAGAGAGAGAGAGATGGGTGATTGAGGGATGAGAGAGACGGATGAGAGAGGGGGTGCAGAGGAGATGGATGCGAGAGAGAGAGAGAGAGAGAGAGATGGAGATATAGTGAGGGCATGTAGGAGGCCCACTGCTCAGCCTTCAACTCATAGATGATGAGGAAATCTGGGGAAAGAGAGAGAGGGAGGGATGAGAGATGGAGAGAGAGAGAGAGATAGGGATGAGAGATGGAGAGAGAGAGAGGGATGAGAGATTGGGAGAGAGAGAGAGAGAGAGAGAGAGAGAGAGAGAAGAGAGAAGAGGAGAGAGAGAGAGAGAGAGAGGGATGAGAGAGAGAGAGAGAGAGAGAGAGATGGGGATAGATGAGAGAGGAGAGAAGGATGAGAGATGGGGAGAGAGAGGAGAGAATGAGAGAGGGAGAGAGAGGGAGAGTGGGGGATGAGAGAGAGGGAGAGGGATGAGAGAGAGAGATGAGAGATTGGGAGAGGGAGAGAGAGAGAGAGAGAGAGAGAGAGAGAGAGAGAGAGGGAGAGGAATGAGAGCGGAATGAGAGTGAGAGAGAGGCATGGGATGAGAAGATTGGGAAGACACATGGCAGGAAAATTGGAAGTAAATGACCGCACAGAGCGTGCATTCCAATATGCAACCTTGCATCCTCCACTTGTGCTTATGGCCTCACCCCGCCTTCTGGCCCCTCCTCCGTGGATGAAACAATAAAGTTTCCTCGCTGTCAACAATTTTTGAGGGATTATTCTTCGTTAACAATCCAGTTTGCAAATGAGAAAATGACTTTACAACTGAGCTTTTGCGAGATATTGAAATATAATGCTGTTGTCAGTGATGTCATCATGACATATTACTTCCTGGTACGAGGCCACAAGCACAAGTGGAGGACGCAAGGTTGCATATTGGAACGTACCCAAGGAGAGGGCAAAACAAGGGGAGACAGGAAGTAAACAAAGTCACATGGTACAGGAGACAGGGGGGGGGGGGGGGGGGGGGGGGGGGGGGGGGGGGGGGGGGGGGGGGGGGGGGGGGGGGGGGGGGGGGGGGGGGGGGTTAAGGCAGCGCGCGCTAAGCCCCCCACATTTGGGCTTGCATGCCCACCCTCGGGGGACCCCGGTTCGAGTCCGGCCGGGGTCATTTCCCGATCCTCCCCTGTCTCTCTGTCCCATTCGCTTCCTGTCACCATCTTCAACTGTCCTCTCAAATAAAGGCATAAAAGCCCCTAAAAAACACACACACACACAACCAGATGGCCCTACCAGCAGAAAGGACTCCAGAGACCTTCAATTGGGGACTAAGAAAATCTTTGGGGACTCGGAAGACCTAATTCTAGAATTTCTGACATAACAGTACCAGAGAGAATACAAGAAGAATACCTAGCCTCTTACTGCAGCAGGGGTCGCCGACGACCCTATTCACTTGCTGAAAATGCTTAACTACATCATAACAACATTGCTATGACATTACAGAAAGCCATAGTGCTGTGCTAAGGGTTTTAACCTTTATTTATATTTGTGCGTAAATGGCAGATGAAAGATTCCACTGACTAACATTACCTTATCAATTTAGACAAATATGTATTATATTATATAATTTATATATCCGCCACGTTTCCGCAGCACCCCTGGGGTGGCCTGCGGCACCCCAGGGTGCCTCCGCACCCCTGTTGAGAAACACTGCTCTACGTTACCTGTGTGTGTTGGAAGGAAAGTAGGCTACGGTAAGCAAATGTACCACTAAAGTCAGAGGAGAGGAGAGTGGTGGCAGGCAGCCTCCATTGTCCCTTGTCATATTTACATTGAAAATGTGTATTATATTATATAATTTATATATCCGCCACGTTTCCGCGGCACCCCTGAGGGTGGCCTGCGGCACCCCAGGGTGCCTCGGCACCCCTGTTGAGAAACACTGCTCTAGGTTACCTGTGTGTGTTGGAAGTAAAGTAGGTTACCACTAAAGTCAGAGGAGAGGAGAGTGGTGGCAGCATCCATTGTCCCTTGTCATTAGGGGCCAAGCAGCGAAGCTGGCGAAGGCCCCTTGAGTGTTTCTAGCTTTTCTTCTCTATTATATTTACATTGAATTCGCTCTCCATTTGAAAAGTGTGAGAACACAGTAAATGAAATGGAAAATTAGCCGTAGCAAAGAGAACAGAGAAGAAAAGTAGGCTACGGACGGGTGAAGTGAGCAATGCATCATGGGAAACGTAGGCTACGGACGGTAGGGGTGGCATCCTCCGTTGTCCCTTCTCGTATTTATTACATATTTACATTTGCTCGTCCTTATAAGAACACAGTAAATGTGTTTAGCCGCATCACACCGCACTCTTGATTAAAAGGTGCCGAACATAAACAAAAACTGAGAAAAATCTTTTTAATAAGAGGCCAAGCTTTCGGTCTACTGACCATCCTCAGGGGAGGAAGCTTCCTCAGCTGAGCCCTGAGGAAGGTCAGTAGACTGAAAGCTTGGCCTATTATTAAAAAGAACACAAAGGGGATTTAAGTGTGCAGACATTTTTCTTTCAAAAGAACACAGTAAATGAAATGGAAAATGGAAAATTAGCTAGTAACAAACGATGAGAACAGAGTAAGAGAGCATCATGGGAAAAGTTAAGTAGCTACGGTAAACAAATATGGAACTCTATGGAGGGAGGAGGGGAGCGGAGAGGAGGGGAACGGAGAGGAGGGGAAAGTGACAGCAGACAAATATAAGTACAAGAACACAGCAAATAACATAGAAAACAGCCTTAACAATGAGAACAGTAAGTGAATATTATAGGGAAAGTATATTAAGCAAATATGGAACTCTATGGAGAGAGGAGGGGAACGGAGAGGACAGGAACGGAGAGGAGGGGAAAGTGACGAAAAGTACAGTGAATATAAGTACAAGAACACAGCAAAAAATAACATAGAAAATAGCTTTAACAATAAGAACAACATGTGAATATTATAGGGAAAGTATATTAAGCAAATATGGAACTCTATGGAGAGAGGAGGGGAACGGAGAGGAGGGGAAAGTGAGAGCAGATACAGTGAATACAAATACAAGAACACAGCAACAAATAACATAGAAAATAGCTTTAACAATAAGAACAATAAGTGAATATTATAGGGAAAGTAATGTTGAGCAAATGTGTAACTCTATGGAGGGAGAGGGAGAGGAGGGGAAGGGAGAGCAGTTACGTATGGAATAGCGGACGACGAGGTGTCCCGATATCAAGGGAAATAATGGACGAGGCGGAGCGTTCTAAACAGCCCGACGGCGCAGCCGAAGGGCTGTTCGCTTCGCCAAGTCCATTTTCCCTTGATATCGGGACACCTCGAAGGCCGCTATTCCGCTTATCACCCGGTTACCAGCATTTAAGTATTAATTTATTAATATGTTGATCTAAGGCTTCGTGAGA
>NC_085877.1:47375642-47383142 GCF_034702125.1 Engraulis encrasicolus
CCGGTTAACAGAAAATAATGCAATTACCTCTAACTTTGCAAAAATACACACTTGCATATATCAACAGTTCTACAAATCACACACACACACACACACACACACACACACACACACACACACACACACACACACACACACACACACACACAACCAATTTTGTTGCCAGGAATGTTTTTTCGCACATGTTTCACACTGAGTTCTTTCTGGCCAATTATCTTTTCAAAAGGGAGTTTTTTTGCTAGGAATGTGTGTGTGTGTGTGTGTGTGTGGGGGGGGGTGTTTGCGTTTGTGTGAGAAATGGGTCTCACTCCCTAGAATCATGTGTGTGTGTGTGTGTGTGTGTGTGTGTGTGTGTGTGTGTGTGTGTGTGTGTGTGTGTGTGTGTGTGTGTGTGTGTGTGTGTGTGTGTGTGTGTGTCTGTGTCTGTGTCTGTGTATGTGTGTGAGGGAGGAATGACAGCACACAACACACACACACAAACCCTTATGAATGTTTATTGATTTTGCAGTCTTTGCACACTTTTGACGTGTGCATACACACAGTTTGGTGTGGCTTCACTGAAAGTCACAAATACTCCACACACACACACACACACACACACACACACACACACACACACACACACACACACACACACACACACACACACACACACACACACAGGATAATAGTGTAAAAGGATAATAATAATCATAATCATAATCATAATCATAATAATAATAATAATAATACAAACAAAATAAACATCCTTTTCTTGTCGCTGTTAAGAACAGCATTGCAAAAATAGAGCTAGCGTGAATAGTTGTAGTGCAAACACATAAGCATGAAAATAAGCATGAATAAGCATTATTATGTGGCATATTTTCATATTTTATATTGTAATTATTATTATTATTATTATATAACAATGATACAATATCATTATGCCCTATTATTATTGCTATTATTCTTATGACTGTTATTATTTTACTGTTATATAAAAAAACCTACTAACCCCTCCTGTGAACTTTGTATTTGCTTGTGATGTTGGCTAGATGATGTCCTCTCTTGAAAGTCGCTTTGGTTGTAAAGCGTCCACCAAATGCAAAGTAATGTAATTATGATCATAGCGTAATAATAATAATAATAATAATAATAATAATAATAATAATAATAATAATAATAATTATAATAATAACACAAAGTATTATGTTTTTTTTTTGTGTGCTATAGCCTACAGCAGGCCTAGATGTTGATATCACCTCCTCTTCCCTCAGTTACTGCACACATGTTAACGCGGAAAATCATCCCAAAATACCATGACAATCTAACACAATTGCAACCTACAATATCTCACAATTGTGTCTTCTTGTTTTGTCGTCTATTGGGTTGCGGATTAGTACTGCAAACGCATGTGCATTAAATGACGTTTTTATTTGTGTTTAGAGTGAGACCCTGGGACGCACGCGAACCGAACGCAGCGTGGCTGGAAGACGGGGTTCTATTGTCACTCCCCGGATTGGAATAATCGGCGGATCGAGTTAATTTGTCGCTCTGGCAGGCGCGCTAATCCCGTTTAGTTGCGTCCCTGTATGCGTGTGTGTGTGTGTGTGTGTGTGTTTGTGTGAGAGAGAGTTTATGCGCGCGTTTCAAACTGCAACAATCCATCGCTCATGGCAACAGCAGCGGTCAACCAAAGTGATTTGTCTTAGCGAGAGAGAGAGAGAGAGAGAGAGAGAGAGAGAGAGAGAGAGAGAGAGAGAGAGAGAGAGAGAGAGTCATCCCTCTGTCTAACTTTCCCTCTCTCTTTAAGACCTGGGGAATGACCGCGCAGGGAGATGAATGATGCAGGAGTCTGGAGTGGAGGAGTCCCCGTGCAAAACGATTAGCCTAAACACACACACACACACACACACACACACACACACACACACACACACACACACACACACGCGCGCGCGCACGCAAGCACGCAGAGAGAGAGAGAGAGAGAGAGAGAGAGAGAGAGAGAGAGAGAGAGAGAGCTTGCGTCCTCCAATTGGCACGCGAGCACACACACACACACACACACACACACACACACACACACACACACACACACACACACACACAGAGTGAACAAGCGTAGCCTCCAGTCTGTCTGTCCAATTGACGGCCGGCTGGCGGGCGGGGTAGCCCGGTGAGCGCCAATGCAGTCTCGCCGCTCATGCAGACACACATCATCATTTCCACACGAGTGTTATGCTAGCTAGCTAGCAAGACTATGTACACGACAAGTCTGCTCTGACAGCAGCAGGAGGAGGGCGGATCCGTGTGTGTTTGTGTGTGTGTGTGTGTGTGACAGGCAAGTTAGGTTGCGCACGCTGCCTCTCCGTGTTGCCAGATGCACGGTGGTTATTATATTTGTGCCATAATTGTGTTCTCTGCGTGACCAAAAACACTCGATGTAGGCTTAAAATAATTTCAGCGTTTCATTCCGTTAATTTAGTTGCATTAAAACAACCATGTGGTTAGTGTACGATACTTTTCTCCCAAAACTTTAATTTTTAAACATTTGGTAGGCTAGTTCAGCCTTTTCCACCTGGCAACTCCCCCCTCAGCACCCCCTTCTCGTCTCTGCTCAGAGAAACTTGCTGCTTGCCTTGCCTGGCCACGGCAGACAGTAAATCAACTCGCAGTGTCCAACGCCACCACACGGCGCGCACACACACATACACACACACACACGCACAGAAACACATACACACACACACGGCACACGGCACCACCGCACGGCACCCCAGTAGGCTACAGCACTGAAATTTGCTACCTACATACTCTGTTGCGAGCCGAGTATTTTTGGCCAGAGCAGTAGGAGAGAAGCGACGCGATATTGTGGGGGCATAGAGTCGCAGTCTGCCGTGCCGTGCCGAGCTGTGCCGAGCTGTGCCATTCAGGGGGACGAAGAGAAGAGAAGAGAAGAGAAGAGAAGAGAAGAGAAGAGAAGAGAAGAGAAGAGAAGAGAAGAGAAGAGAAGAGAGCAAGCCACACACACATACACACATACACACAGTTGCCTTGCAGAGTAGGAGCGAGTTGACGGAAGAGAGACAGCGAGCGAGGGGGGACTTTAAAAACATTTCGCGGATTTCCCGGATTGGACCTGTTTATTCTTCTTTCTTTTTACAAGACACTGTTCCAACTATTCTAAGTGCTTAGTGGACAATTACCCGACGCGTGTGGAGATGTCTGAGAACAAACCCAATGACGACCCGAAGTTATCTACAACGGACCGAGCTGTGCGATGTGAGTAGACCATACGCTCTTTTGCTCTCCTTTGCTCTCCTTTGCTCTCTCTCTCTCTCTCTCTCTCTCTCTCTCTCTCTCTCTCTCTCTCTCTCTCTCTCTCTCTCTCTCTCTCTCTCTCGGCTTTTGGACATCGCGGGCAATGGGGGTTTCTACGGCTATTTTTAAGTGCAAAAGGGTTCTCTAATGTCACGTCAGCTGGCACTGCAAACAGTGGTGGTGTCTGTGGCTGTGGTGCGCAGCGCACACACAGACAGACAGACAAGAGAGTGAACAGGCAGACAGGCAACTGGCTATTGGTATTGGTAAAGATCTGTAGTGTGTGTGTGTGCGTGTGCGTGTGCGTGTGCGTGTGTGTTTGGTCAGAGAGGAAGAGGGTGTTAGCCGGCTGGTTTAGTAAAAGTAGGAAGTAGTGAACGCAGTAAATTGAGAGGTCGAGAGAGAGCGAGAGCGAACGACACTGACAGTCTGCTGCCAGGGGCTGAGTGTGTGTGTGTCTGTGTGTGTCTGTGTGTGTGTGGCATGCACCGCTTCGCCGAGAGCATGTTGAACTGAATATTCATTCACGGTGTGGCATTATTTATAAAACAGCCCATCTGAGTGTGCACAGGAGAGAGACAGAGTGGGGGATAGTGCTACGTAGCCTAGTTTCTCTCTCTCTCTCTCTCTCTCTCTCTCTCTCTCTCTCTCTCTCTCTCTCTCTCTCTCTCTCTCTCTCTCTCTCTCTCTCTCTCGCTGTGTTTTTCTGTGCAGGAGTTCCAAGGGTATGGCTACGTATCTCTCTGACAGCGTGTCTGCTCTGGCGTGAAATCCGTTGCATTAGGAAAGAGAGAGTAGTAGACTATAGAGAGTAGTAGACTATAGAGAGTAGTAGACTATAGAGAGTAGTAGACTATAGAGAGTAGTAGAGAGTAGTAGACTATAGAGAGTAGTAGACTATAGAGAGTAGTAGAGAGTAGTAGAGAGTAGTAGAGAGTAGTAGACTATAGAGAGTAGTAGAGAGTAGTAGACTATAGAGAGTAGTAGACTATAGAGAGTAGTAGACTATAGAGAGTAGTAGACTATAGAGAGTAGTAGACTATAGAGAGTAGTAGAGAGTAGTAGACTATAGAGAGTAGTAGACTATAGAGAGTAGTAGACTATAGAGAGTAGTAGAGAGTAGTAGACTATAGAGAGTAGTAGACTATAGAGAGTAGTAGACTATAGAGAGTAGTAGAGAGTAGTAGAGAGTAGTAGACTATAGAGAGTAGTAGACTATAGAGAGTAGTAGAGAGTAGTAGAGAGTAGTAGAGAGTAGTAGACTATAGAGAGTAGTAGACTATAGAGAGTAGTAGAGAGTAGTAGAGAGTAGTAGACTATAGAGAGTAGTAGACTATAGAGAGTAGTAGACTATAGAGAGTAGTAGACTATAGAGAGTAGTAGACTATAGAGAGTAGTAGAGAGTAGTAGAGAGTAGTAGAGAGTAGTAGACTATAGAGAGTAGTAGACTATAGAGAGTAGTAGAGAGTAGTAGACTATAGAGAGTAGTAGACTATAGAGAGTAGTAGACTATAGAGAGTAGTAGACTATAGAGAGTAGTAGACTATAGAGAGTAGTAGACTATAGAGAGTAGTAGAGAGTAGTAGAGAGTAGTAGAGAGTAGTAGACTATAGAGAGTAGTAGACTATAGAGAGTAGTAGAGAGTAGTAGACTATAGAGAGTAGTAGACTATAGAGAGTAGTAGACTATAGAGAGTAGTAGACTATAGAGAGTAGTAGAGAGTAGTAGACTATAGAGAGTAGTAGAGAGTAGTAGACTATAGAGAGTAGTAGACTATAGAGAGTAGTAGTAGAGAGTAGTAGACTATAGAGAGTAGTAGACTATAGAGAGTAGTAGACTATAGAGAGTAGTAGACTATAGAGAGTAGTAGACTATAGAGAGTAGTAGACTATAGAGAGTAGTAGACTATAGAGAGTAGTAGACTATAGAGAGTAGTAGACTATAGAGAGTAGTAGACTATAGAGAGTAGTAGACTATAGAGAGTAGTAGAGAGTAGTAGACTATAGAGAGTAGTAGACTATAGAGAGTAGTAGACTATAGAGAGTAGTAGAGAGTAGTAGAGAGTAGTAGAGAGTAGTAGACTATAGAGAGTAGTAGAGAGTAGTAGAGAGTAGTAGAGAGTAGTAGACTATAGAGAGTAGTAGACTATAGAGAGTAGTAGACTATAGAGAGTAGTAGACTATAGAGAGTAGTAGAGAGTAGTAGACTATAGAGAGTAGTAGACTATAGAGAGTAGTAGACTATAGAGAGTAGTAGACTATAGAGAGTAGTAGACTATAGAGAGTAGTAGACTATAGAGAGTAGTAGACTATAGAGAGTAGTAGACTATAGAGAGTAGTAGAGAGTAGTAGACTATAGAGAGTAGTAGAGAGTAGTAGACTATAGAGAGTAGTAGTAGAGAGTAGTAGACTATAGAGAGTAGTAGACTATAGAGAGTAGTAGACTATAGAGAGTAGTAGACTATAGAGAGTAGTAGAGAGTAGTAGACTATAGAGAGTAGTAGACTATAGAGAGTAGTAGACTATAGAGAGTAGTAGACTATAGAGAGTAGTAGACTATAGAGAGTAGTAGACTATAGAGAGTAGTAGACTATAGAGAGTAGTAGACTATAGAGAGTAGTAGACTATAGAGAGTAGTAGACTATAGAGAGTAGTAGAGAGTAGTAGAGAGTAGTAGACTATAGAGAGTAGTAGACTATAGAGAGTAGTAGACTATAGAGAGTAGTAGAGAGTAGTAGAGAGTAGTAGACTATAGAGAGTAGTAGACTATAGAGAGTAGTAGAGAGTAGTAGAGAGTAGTAGAGAGTAGTAGACTATAGAGAGTAGTAGACTATAGAGAGTAGTAGACTATAGAGAGTAGTAGACTATAGAGAGTAGTAGACTATAGAGAGTAGTAGAGAGTAGTAGAGAGTAGTAGAGAGTAGTAGACTATAGAGAGTAGTAGACTATAGAGAGTAGTAGAGAGTAGTAGAGAGTAGTAGACTATAGAGAGTAGTAGACTATAGAGAGTAGTAGACTATAGAGAGTAGTAGAGAGTAGTAGACTATAGAGAGTAGTAGACTATAGAGAGTAGTAGACTATAGAGAGTAGTAGAGAGTAGTAGACTATAGAGAGTAGTAGACTATAGAGAGTAGTAGAGAGTAGTAGACTATAGAGAGTAGTAGACTATAGAGAGTAGTAGAGAGTAGTAGACTATAGAGAGTAGTAGACTATAGAGAGTAGTAGAGAGTAGTAGAGAGTAGTAGACTATAGAGAGTAGTAGACTATAGAGAGTAGTAGACTATAGAGAGTAGTAGACTATAGAGAGTAGTAGAGAGTAGTAGACTATAGAGAGTAGTAGACTATAGAGAGTAGTAGACTATAGAGAGTAGTAGACTATAGAGAGTAGTAGAGAGTAGTAGACTATAGAGAGTAGTAGACTATAGAGAGTAGTAGAGAGTAGTAGACTATAGAGAGTAGTAGACTATAGAGAGTAGTAGACTATAGAGAGTAGTAGAGAGTAGTAGACTATAGAGAGTAGTAGAGAGTAGTAGACTATAGAGAGTAGTAGAGAGTAGTAGACTATAGAGAGTAGTAGAGAGTAGTAGACTATAGAGAGTAGTAGACTATAGAGAGTAGTAGAGAGTAGTAGACTATAGAGAGTAGTAGACTATAGAGAGTAGTAGACTATAGAGAGTAGTAGAGAGTAGTAGACTATAGAGAGTAGTAGACTATAGAGAGTAGTAGACTATAGAGAGTAGTAGAGAGTAGTAGACTATAGAGAGTAGTAGACTATAGAGAGTAGTAGAGAGTAGTAGACTATAGAGAGTAGTAGACTATAGAGAGTAGTAGAGAGAGTAGTAGACTATAGAGAGTAGTAGACTATAGAGAGTAGTAGAGAGTAGTAGACTATAGAGAGTAGTAGACTATAGAGAGTAGTAGAGAGTAGTAGACTATAGAGAGTAGTAGACTATAGAGAGTAGTAGAGAGTAGTAGACTATAGAGAGTAGTAGACTATAGAGAGTAGTAGAGAGTAGTAGACTATAGAGAGTAGTAGACTATAGAGAGTAGTAGAGAGTAGTAGACTATAGAGAGTAGTAGACTATAGAGAGTAGTAGAGTATAGACTATAGAGAGTAGTAGTAGACTATAGAGAGTAGTAGAGAGTAGTAGACTATAGAGAGTAGTAGACTATAGAGAGTAGTAGACTATAGAGAGTA
>NC_085877.1:47398142-47403142 GCF_034702125.1 Engraulis encrasicolus
CCATGCTGTCATTGGCCACTGTATCCTTGTTATTATTAGACAATGCAGTGAGGCAAAACCTGTGGTTTCCATTGGCTGCTTGTCAACTGTCAACGGGAGAGATCCAATGCTGCTATTTTCATTGGACGATGTGTCCACATGACCCAGTGCTGTTGTTGTGATTGGCTGCTGTATCCAGATGAGCCAATTATTCTCGTTCTCATTTGTTACTGTACGAGGTAGACCCTAGTGCTTTGCTAATGTAGAGTACACACTAAAAAGTAATGTGTCAGAAATGACACAAGATGTGTGTGCTCAGGGACAGCACATTTGAATGGGTGTGCTCAGGGACAACGCATTTTGTGTCATTTGTAGATGTGTGTAAGAGAGGGGTAGTACAAGTGTAAGAACAAGGAATCAAAGAAATAAAAACTATTTATGTGTAATATTCAAACCACAGTCCTAGTTTGTGTTGAGTATTTGGCCTCATTGTAAATTTAAAATATGTTTAGGATAAGAGTTATTAATATATATATATATTTTTTTTTTTACACAAAACATGTGAAACACAGCATTTTAACCAAATAATACACGTTGTGTCATATTCCACACACTATATGTTAAAATCACCTTAACACAAAACATGTGTCAAAATTGACACATTCCGTCTTAGAGTGTATGGTGAATTCGGTTAAATTGGGCCACTTTGTAACGATGTAGTGATGTGTCCATATGCAGTATAGCCTACTAATATATAGAGGCTACTAATGTGTACTTGTGGAATAATTCAGCGAGGAAAATCCTGTGGTCTGCATTGGCTACAGCCTCTGCTTGTTAGCCAGCGGAATACCCAATTCTGTTGTTTTCATTGGCTGATGTATTCACATGACCCAGTGCTCTCTTTCTCATTTGCCGCTGTATCTTGTTATTATTAAAGAATGCAACAGAACACATTCTAATGTTTCCATTGGCTACTGTTAGTGCTTGTCCACCAGTGCTAGACCTAATGCTGTGCTTTTTCATCATTGGATTTAGGAGACCTAATGCTGTCATTTTGATTGCCCACTATGTCCGCTTGTTATGTAAGAATGCAGATGAACACATTCCCGGGTTTTTCCATTGGTAGAACCACAAAAAAAGTAGAACAGTGGTTCCCAACCTATGGGCCGGGGCCCACTGGTGGGCCCTGAAGGTATTCCAAGTGAGGAAATAATTTTCTAAAAATAATAATCATATTTTGATGTGTGCTACTGTTGATTTATTTGAGTTTTATTCTTAATTGGTTCAGAGTCGGGCCCTGAACATTTTTAACAATTTCGAGTGGGCCCCAAGTTGAAAAAGATTGGGAATCCCTGAAGTAGAACACATCAATGTGGTTGACTTATATTGGCAATATGTGGAAGACGCCTTTATTTTCAACAGATAACTTATGGTTGGCTGCTGTAGACTCGTTAACCAGCAGCATGTGACATGACGAAAGATTTTCATTGGCTACTGTAAGCTTGTTAAAGAATGCGTCTAGGAATCCTGTGGTTTCCATTGGCTATGGCTGCTGAATGTTATCCAATCAAATGGCCCAATACTGCCGTTTTCATTGGCTAGATAGTAGATGACCCAATGGTTTTATTAAATGGACACTGTGCAGGAAATGGTCAAAAAAGGTACTGCAACTATGCTGCTCATTGAAACTGGGCTGCCTATTGCCAAATTTTTTCTAGTATGGTCCAAGTACAGTCATTTTTGCAGCTAAAAATGGCTATTTTTGGAAATTCAAAATGGCGGACCATGGAGAAGATCCCCCTTTTCATGTATGAAAAGTGCTATTTTTCCAGTCATAATGAATACTTAGAATTTGATGGTGGTGGTAAGTATTCATGAAAAAGGTAACATTAGTGGATGGGCAGCATGAATTCTGGAAATAAACAACTAAAAATCTCACACAGTGTCCCTTTAAACACATGGGTAACACTTTAGATTCTCAACTATTTTCAGCCTGAGGACCACTTTGTCCCCCCCAAAAAAGTTCAGGTCAAGTCAACTGAATTGGGACCAGGTGATAATTTGACACTGCTAATTTCGATGCAGGTCATTTACTTTTTACACACACAGTGTCCCTTTAAGCCGCGGGAGAGATGATCAGGGTTGCCAGATGTGACTGGTGTTTTACAGCCCCAATAAATGCACAAGAGCTGCCTGGAGGCACTACATATTGCCTACATCAGTGTTTATCAAACTTTTTCTTTTTGCACTGATGAAGGTCTGAGGACCGAAACGTTTGCACCCCCCACTTGGTAGCACTTTATTTTATTTTTTGTTTAAGTTGATGGATTAAAACACCTTTCCAGCATCGGCAACCCTTGGTGTGCGAGTTCTCTTCTTCCTCCTGTGTTCTACAATACCCATAACCCACGCACCCACACCCTTCCTGACCTAATCAAACTTTTTCCGCCATTCCCCCCTTCAGAGGAAGGGTATCTGTCTGCGCGCCCCACCCCCTCGAGCAAAATGGTTACGAAAATACAAATAAATAGGCCTTAGTAAAGTTTATTAAAGCCTAATATACGTATATATCCTACCTATGATATTCTCTAAATATTAGTGAATAAATTAAGGAATATATTGTGAATGTAAAGTGAATGTGTTGACTTAATGGCAAAGCAGAATGACTTCACGCGCCCCCCCCTCCAATACCTCCGACCCACTTTGAGAAAGACTGGCCTACATTGAACCACATTCTATTAAATTGTATGGTCATGAATCTATTTCCCTTTTCTTTACTGCAGAAGGCTATCCTAAACGACCCAATTTGGCGGAAAACTGCCCAATCTGGCAACACTGAGTACTACTGTCTATCTAGTATTTCGCTAAACAGCAGGACACATTACCGGATGCGTTGCCAGATGCGACTGATCTGATCTGATCTCAACAGCCGTCTGTGGGAAACTAAATCCCCTCCCAATTTGGACCGTTCCATTTGAACCAATTCTATTGATTTCTCTGGCCATAAATCTACAGAAAAATCACCCCCAGGCAGGTAGACAGACAGACAGACAGACAGGCAGGTAGACAGGCAGACAGACAGACAGACAGACAGACAGACAGGCAGGTAGACAGGCAGACAGACAGGCAGACATACAGGCAGGCAGGCAGGCAGATGCATGCTCGCACGCACACGCAACTACACCCACACACGCACGCCCACGCACACCTACACACACACATGCGCGCGCGCACACACACACCCATACAGTTTCTTTCCTCATGCCCTCAGGGTCTGTTGATTCCACCTGACCGTGTGTGTGTGTGTGTGTGTGTGTGTGTGCTGTGCCATGTTATATATGCTTAATGTATGTATGAATGTCCAGGTCAATTTCAAGTCAAGTCAATTTATTTATAAAGCACTTTAAAATACAACAGAGGTAGCTGTCCAAAGTGCTGGACAAGTAGGAGGACTTGAAAGGAACCTTAGAACACAGACATACTTGAGGACATTGGACAAGATAAAGAAGAAAAATCACAATCAATAAGATCTAAAAACTGAGCATCATGTAGAACAAAAAAAGGGGGGGGGGATAGGTTATGCTAAAGGGCAAACCATAAAAAGACAGTTTCATAACGACACATATTTAAAAATAAGAATACATATAAGAGCTAAGGGGATGATCAACATTTAAGAACAAAGAAATAAAAAGAATAAAAGTATAAATAGATAGATAAATAACTAGGTGCAAACACAGAGGTCATACAGTGTTAAAAGCTAATGCATAAAAGTGAGTTTTAAGGTGAGTTTTAAAAGCAGCTAGGGAGGGGAACAGGCGGATATAGAGTGGCAGGTCATTCCACAGTTTGGGCAGTAGCTGGGTCATTTTTAGAATGGAACATTCAGTTTCGCCATGTAGTACACACAAACACAAACATGTGCATGCACAAACACACACATGCACGTATACACATGCACGCACATAAGCACGCACACACACACGCTCACACATGCTCACACACGCACGCACGAGCATATACTGTATATTCCAATGGAAAGTAGAAAAGCCAAGTTGTTGTTTCTGTATATATGTCATTCAGCTGTGTTTTCTTTTCTCTGAAAGAGGTTTTAGCTCTGTCAGTACCTGTGTGTGTCAAAGAGAGTACTAAGACTAGGTCTGAGGCAGCGGTTGTGTGTGTGTGCGTGTGTGCATATGTGTGTGCATCTGTGTGTGTCTGTCTGTATGGCATCAGTGTCCTGTCAACAGCACTGCATATCTGTGTCTAAATATGTGTGTGTGGCTGTCTGAGTGTGTATTCTAAATGTGTGTGTGTGTGTCTGTGTGTGTGTGTGTGTGTGTGTGTGTGTGTGTGTGTGTGTGTGTGTGTGTGTGTGTGTGTGTGTGTGTCTGTGTGTGTGTCTGTGTGTGTGTGTGTTTGTGTGTGTCTGTGTTTATCAGAATGTGTTTGAGGAATAAGAGTCATGTCAGCTGCTTTGTGTGTGTGTGTGTGTGTGTGTGTGTGTGTGTGTGTGTGTGTGTGTGTGTGTGTGTGTGTGTGTGTGTGTGTGTGTGTGTGTGTGTGTGTGTGTGTGTTTGTGTGTGTGTATCATAATAGTGCTGTCATCAGCAGTGTGCGTGTGTGTGATGGGCCCTTGTCAGCGCAACTACAGGTGTTCTCACTGTTACCCTGACAACACAGCTAGACCTGCTGCTCTCTCCTCCCACACACTCACACACACACACACACACACACACACACACACACACACACACTCACACACACACACACACACACACTCACACACACACACATACACACACACACACACACACACACACACACACACACACACACACACACACACACACACACACACACACACTCACACACACACACACACACACACAACACACACACACACACACTCACACACACACACACACACACACACACACACACACACACACACACACACACACACACTCACACACACACACACACACACACACACACACACACACACACACACACACACACAC
>NC_085877.1:47430642-47433142 GCF_034702125.1 Engraulis encrasicolus
TGTGTGCGTGCGTGCGTGCGTGCGTACGTGCATGCGTGCATGCGTGCGTATGGATGTTTGTGTGCGTGTGTGTGTGTGTGTCTGCGTGTGGATGTTTTTTTGTGTGTGCGTGTGTGTGCATGCTTTGTCGAGTGTGTGTCTACTGAAGGCCATGGGACGGTACTGTTGGGGCCCTTTGTGTGAGGCCAACATCTCTTTGATGTCCGTAAAAGTGTGTGTGTGTGTGTGTGTGTTTGTTTATGTGAGTGTAGTATTTCTCACATACTTTTAAGAATGTCTGTGTGATGCATGTGCATGTGTGTGTGTGTGTGTGTTTGTTTGCATTTGTATGTGTGTGTGTGCGAGTGTGTGTGTGTCAGGAACGTTGCTTGTATGGTTCCTGTGGATGGTATACAAGGCTTGTGATTGGTGCTTTGGTTTCACTGAAATATGACGAGGCACCCCTAGCCCCTCTCTACTGTGTGTGTGTGTGTGTGTGTGTGTGTGTGTGTGTGTGTGTGTGTGTGTGTGTGTGTGTGTGTGTGTGTGTGTGTGTGTGTGTGTGTGTGTGTGTGTGTGTGTGTGTGTGTGTGTGTGTGTGTGTGTCAGTAGCAGCTGTGGCTTTGAGAGTGGGGAGGCCCTTTTAGAAAGAGAGAGAGAGTGTGTGTGTGTCAATGTGTGTGTGTGTGTGTGTGTGTGTGTGTGTGTGTGTGTGTGTGTGTGTGTGTGTGTGTGTGTGTGTGTGTGTGTGTGTGTGTGTGTGTGTGTGTGTGTGTGTGTGTGTGTGTGTGTGTGTGTGTTTGTGTGTGTGTGTTTGTGTGTGTGTGTGTGTGTGTGTACGTGCGTGCGTGCGTGCGTGCGTGTGTGTGTGTGTGTGTGTGTGTGAGTGTGTGAGTGGGGAGGCCCTTTTACAGAGGTTAGCCACACAGCATTGGAATGTGCTGACTACACATTACTGCACTGCACTATATAACACCCCAGCCAAGGGCCTGTTACAACACACACACACACACACACACACACACACACACACACACACACACACACACACACACACACACACACACACACACACACGCTTCTATGACACCCAGCCAGAGGCCTGTTATATCAGCCAAAGCTCTGTTACCCAAACGCCCCAGCATATATTCTATTGCCTCAATGCCCCAGCACTCCTACCCCCTCTGATATACCCCAGCATATATTCTATTGCCTCAGTACCCCAGTACCCCTGATATATCCCAGCATATATTCTATTCTATTGCCCCAACGCCCCTGCCTCCTCTGATATATCCCAGCCTATATTCTATTGCCTCAATGCCCCTCTGATATATCCCAGCATATATTCTATTGCCCCAATGCCCCTGCACTCCTGATATACCCCAGCATATATTCTATTGCCTCAATGCCCCTCTGATATATCCCAGCATATATTCTATTGCCTCAATGCCCCTCTGATATATCCCAGCATATATTCTATTGCCTCAATGCCCCAGCACTCCTCTGATATATCCCAGCATATACAGGGCTGATAGTATTCAGGCTCCATGCCTGATTTCAGGCTTGAAAGAGTTTGCAAAAATAAAAACATTGATAATAATTAGCCATTAGGTTATTCCCATCTCAGAAAGTGTTACAGGTTCAGGGTTTTCTCTTCTATCAGGCTTGAATAATGGTCATACTACACAGGCTATTTGAATAATGTGTCAAAATAGGCCTACGTTACGTCACTATGCAGTATCTTGTCGTCGTCGCTAGAGCAGGGAGAAAAGTTCAGGCTCAGGACTTTTTTTCACTATCACCCCAGCATATATTCTACTGCCCCAACGCCCCAGCACTTCTGCCTCCTCTGATATATCCCAGCTTATATTCTATTGCCTCAATGCCCCTCTGATATATCCCAGCCTATATTCTATCACCCCAACGCCCTAGCACTTCTGCCCCCTCTGATATATCCCAGCATATATTCTATTACCCCAACGCCCCAGCAATCCTGCCTCTATTCCAATTGTAGGCCTATATAATCCATATTCTAATCGAAATATCACATTCATACATTTCACGGCACGGCAATCATGTGCACTGCATTTCATATTATTTCAGAAGTATCTACAGGTTTAATAGCCGCCAAGTTAGCTCAGTGCTTTTTTTTGCTGTTGCATAAAATACAGCACTAGGTGTATGGGGTCTCCACTAATGTGAGGTCCTCAGAAAAGTGAGCTCGTGGGCTAAAAAAGGTTGGGAACAACCACTGCTATATTCTATTACCCAAGCTCCAATCACTCTACGGCCTACTCTGGTACCCCAACCTATATTCTAGCACCTCAATGCCCCAGCACTCCTACATATATTCTATTACCCAAGCTCCAATCACTCCACTGCCTGCTCTGGTACCCTGACCTATATTCTATTACCCAAGCTCCAATCACTCTACGGCCTACTCTGTTACCCCAGCCAAAGCTCTTTTACCCCTGTTTCAGTCGTACAACGGCCAAACCCCCTGCACTGCCAGAGCTCTTTT
>NC_085877.1:47480642-47490642 GCF_034702125.1 Engraulis encrasicolus
ACTGTGATACAGACTGACACATTTTTCATCATAAATCCCTGTAACGTCTGATTTGAATATAGTCACCCTCCTTACACAAGACTTCCTTCTCCAGAGATAATCCCTAGTGTATGTTCATAGGATTTTTCCAACACATAGGGGATCAATAGCGCAAAAACACTTTCAAAACAGTCAACCGTGTTACTCAACTGTGTTACGGTCAACAGTGTAGGGGAACAAGTCGGCACTTTTTTAGGAGAAAAAACAGAGCAGACAAACCCATCTCCCTAGAACACAAATTATTTTGTTTGTTTGTCTGTCAATATGGATATAAATTGGCAAAAACATACTCCTCCTCAACTGTCATCAGTGTTGCCAGATTGGGCTGGTTCCCGCCCAATTGGGCTGCTTAGAATGGCCGTGTGCGGGTAAAAATGGCATCTATCAGAAAAACCTTCCCACTGCCATATAAATCAATAGAATTGGGCGTGTTTTTTGGGCGGATTTTGATCATTTTTTGGGCTGGAAATCATCAGCCTCATCTGGCAACCCTGACTGTCATACTTAATTGTAACACCATTGACGGTAACACCGTTGACATCTCAGCCATTTTTATGGTGTTGTGCTAACTGAGGACCTCAGAAGTTCCACCACAACACCTTAATCAATTCATGTATCTGTATGCTTTATCTGTGTTTTTCTACATGTGATTTCTAATGCAGATTCTTATGAATGTGTTGATAACACCGTTGACAGGCAATTTTCCCGCTATGAGAACATGAAAAAGAATGGATTAAATTATGGAAGGATGGAGCTTAAAATTTACCAAAAAGTCTTCCCGTATCCTGCCAAAGAGGTTATGACATCACGTGATGTTATTCGTATGGCCTAAGACCAAACCATTACTGATTTATGGAGGAGGTTTCAGACCGTGACACGGTTAACACAGTTTTCGTGGACACACACAAAATGGCAAATTTCATGTATAATGGAAAGGACAGTGGTCTTTCTGACAGTTTTGTGATATTGTGATGATTACTGTGAATCAACATTTGCAATCGTCTTGGGCAAAACAAGTTTCTTTACATGCTAATATGAAGACTGAATCTGACATTTGGAAAACAGGACGGCATGAAAACGCCCAAAACCAGTATTAAATATTCATTCTTGCTGAGGGAAATAATGCTATGTCTACACTTTCTGTATTATATGAAAGATAAATGTTTTCTAATGTCCAAAACATCATTGGATGCAGTTCATAGTTAGTGGAATTGCCAAATAAAATCCACTGACTTAAAAGTGTAGGCGAATTAGAGAATCACTCACACACACACATAGATACAGGGCCGCTGACAGGTTTGGCTGGGCCCGGGACAAAATTTTCTCAATGGGCCCCCCCTCCCAACACCAAAAAAGCCCCCCACCCCCTCATCCCTGACGGTCCCTACACAAAATAGTCAAACGCCCAACCACAACCACGTAATTCTCTTGTGCAGCTCCAAAACACACCACGTCGGGATGACAAGCTCATTTATAACGGATAAACAAAAACTTATTTACAACCTTACGGATATGGACTGAGTGGAGTTATGGTTTTCAAAATGCTATCACAATAAAATCCACGCTATTGTATTACTTAAGCTCATGAATAGCACATTTTTCATCACATCGACCATTTTCACTTGACCAAGGGGAATCATGTCAAGGACGCGTGTATGTCCGCTGAACTTCCAGAGAGGGGAACAAGGCGGAGCACATTCATCTTGCGAGTGTCAAGTTCACCGCAATCAGAACCGAAAGTTACAGGTTACCCCAAAACGACACCGTTATAACCCATTCGTTACATTCAATTCTAGGCTATCTAAATGTCAATTTCACACGTTGACATGCCACTGGCTTATTTTAAACCAAATAAGTTTAAACCAGAGTCGAGTTACACTGGCTGTAATTCAGCTGACCGGGGATGATTCTCATATCAATTCTTCTTGATTGGCGTGCGCGTGCCTGCCTGAAACTTTTGATTTGGACACATAATTGCAGAGTAATGCGCATATTCATAGATTCAATTACATAGGCGCATGAAACACATTGTTATTAAGCCGTTGTGGTAATCAAATTATTCGATACCCCCTGTCTCTCTGATACTGAATCCCGTGTGACTTGCTCACGGCCTCCTGTGCCAATGTTAGGCTACTTGACGACGGGGCTGGAAAAAGTTTGCCGTGTCTTACCTGGATCTGCTGCACAGCTGCTTTTACTGGTGCCTGCTACATCATTCCAGTCTTTCCTGAAATATTTAGCCAGAGAACCCCTCAGCCTTTTGGCTTCTTCCTCTCTTTTTCGTTTTCCCTTCTTTTTCTGCGCTCCTGACTTGTGCATGTTTACTAACTGGCTCGCGCACTCTGACCACATATCGAATGCTGTCGTCTTTTTTTCTAGAAAGACCAATCCATTTTGGAATAGGGGTGATAGGGGGTTATTGGCCGTTTTTTCAAGGGCAATGAAGACAAACATCTATAAGTATGAATACAAATAAAGCACTTTTCTACCCTAAAAAACAACACATTTTGAAGTGAACGTATCATAATTGAGCCCAACGTCATGGGGGCCCAGTTATGGGCCCCCCTCTATTCCAGAATTCCCAGGGCCCGGGACAAAAAGCCCTTTAGTCCCCCCCTGTCGGCGGGGCTGCATAGATATACACACACACAAACACACGCACTGACACACACACACACACACACACACACACACACACACACACACACACACACACACACACACACACACACACACACACACACACACACACACACACACACTCAGTGCATAGGCACACTCAGGTACTGACACATCCATAGATCTTCTACAAGCAGACAAAGCAGACACACACACAAAGAGATTCACTTACACACACACACAGTAATTTTGTAGAGCTATTCATCGTGTGTATTTTTGTTCTAATACTGCATCGTATTAGACAGCAGAAATGTACTGGATTATGTGTATTTCGCTTTTATTTTAGTGGTGTTTCAGGTTACTAAGTTGGTAGTTGGGTTTGTATTTAAGCATCTGGGCACTGGTAGCCTGGGAACTCCCATACTGCCTTTAGTTCTACACAATCGTTTCGATCTGAAAGACAGTCTGGCGAGGATGACTCATAACGGCCAAGATCATGGGCCCTGTGTCATAATGGCCAAGCATTCCGACCTTAACAGTTTCTCTGCCCAATCAGAGAGCAGGGCAGTGTGTCATAATAGCCAAGTATTCTGATTAAAACTGCAAGAAACTGATCCGGGAGTGCGGCTTTTTTACTATACATGAACTTTGCTGTTTGCTCGCACCCAAAGACCTTGTAAGAAACTTTTCGGAGTTGAGCGCACTTTCTCTACTAAAAGTGTGTTTTTCACCTGCCCAGGGACTGCAGATGGAGATTAGCTAGTAAGCAGGTCATCTCATTGCTCATGCAACTAATGTACTTTGCACATGAAATAAACAGAATAAACTAAACGTAACATTTTTTGTTGATGGCTTTTCATCTCAAATATTGTTTTTCCAAACACACTTCATGGTCTAGCGGTTTTTGGACTTTTATACTTTTGAACTGTATTTTACTTTGGATAATATGCTGGGAAAAAAAGAGAGAGAAATGTTTGCCATCTTAGGTGACTCCCACACTGCTCGTGACTTGTGGTCATGGTACAGATACAGCTCTTATGAGGAGCTGCATGCATGCTGCAGGTGTTTGAGGGCTTTTATCATTGATTAAATCATGAAGTTAAACATGTATTGCTCTACGAATAGCGAATATGTCACCATCTCTCATTGAACTCCATTGATTTTCATTGTGTTGCTTTCCATGACTACAATGACCCTAAACATACACCTAAGGCCAAAGTTGATTTTCTGGAGAGGTGAGAGTGATTCAGTGATTAAGTATGACACCCGATCTGCGTATTGGAAGTGTTTTGAAGTGACTTAACTGCTCATTTTCACATTATGTTCGATAGGCGACAAAACTTTTATCTTGTGAAAATCTGCCCTGTCTGTGTTCAATAAAGAGTCAATCTTTCGTTGGTGCATGAAATTTTATTTTTGTACATACATTTTCATTCGGGAGGGTTGTAGCTTTTATATGAGTGACTTCTGAAGCCAAGTGATTAATTGAAAGTCAGGTTATTAGCTGTTATTCCAAACAGATGGATAGTCGACAACTCTTTTGGAGGCGATTGTAGGGTAGCTACTTGTTTATGCCTCACTTAAGAGTGTGATTGGAGTGTGACCTGGAGAACAAGCTAATTACAGCCATAAAAGGAAAAGGCACTGTGTCAATGATATATATACTGTCTTCAGCGAAACCATGTGTAAATTTACCAGTAGAAGGTCACTGGGAACGTGAAATGGGATTGCCCATCTCCGAGTCACAATGGAATGCAGCTCTTAGAAATAGCACAACTAGTTCAAAGTGTGTCAGATAGAAATTGATCCAGTTAAAAACAATTCACAGAGCTTACATTACCCCAGAAACATTGAATAAAAATTGATCCTTCTGTGTCCAATAAGTGCTGGCATGGTTGTGGCTCGGTAGGGACTTTGACTCACATGTTGTGGAATTGTCCTGCTGTTAAGCAATTTTGGCAGGACATCCTTAACAAGTTGAATTCTGTATTTAGTATATGTATTACCCCTTGCCCAATTGCATGCTTGCTTGGAAATGAAATAGAGGGAGTGCAAGCAAGGAAAATACAACATGTACTCTGTGTAGCATAGTCATGGATGTTAAATATTTGTTGAGATGTCTAACTGCTACGCCTGCTGGCTGAGGTGTGTTGTCATAGTTACATGAGAGCAGAAGTGATGGGGAGGCAGCTGCAGATATACTGATGATGAAGAATGTTGCTATGGATACGCAGGAGGATAGAGGTGATGATGATGATGATATTGACGATGGTGATGATGATGATGATGATGAGGAGGAGGAGGAGGAGGAGGAGGAGGATGATGGTGATGGTGATGATGAGGATATTGACGATGGTAATGATGATGATGAATGCTGCTATGGATATGCAGGATGATAGAGGTGATGATGATGATGATATTGACGATGGTGATGATGATGGTGATGATGATGATGATGATGATGAGGAGGAGGAGGATATTGACGATGGTGATGATGATGATGATGATGATGATGAGGATATTGACGATGGTGATGATGATGATGATGATGATGAGGATATTGACGATGGTGATGATGATGATGATGAGGATAATGGCGATGGTGATGATGATGATGATGATATTGATGATGATGATGATGATGAGGAGGAGGAGGATATTGATGATGGTGATGATGAGGATATTGACGATGGTGATGATGATGATGATGATGAATGCTGCTATGGATACGTAGGATTATACAGGTGATGATGATGATGATATTGACGATGGTGATGATGATGAGGAGGATATTGACGATGGTGATGATGAGGATATTGACGATAGTGATGATGATGATGATGATGATGATGATGAGGAGGAGGATATTGATGATGGTGATGATGAGGATATTGACGATGGTGATGATGATGATGATGAATGATGCTATGGATATGCAGGATGATAGAGGTGATGAAGATGAATGATATTGATGATGACGATGATGATGATGATGATGATATTGACGATGATGATGATGATATTGACGATGATGATGATGATGATGAGGAGGAGGATTTTGACGATGGTGATGATGATGATGATGATGATGATGAGGATATTGACGATGGTGATGACGAGGAGGAGGATATTGACGATGATGAGGATATTGACGATGGTGATGATGATGATGACGATGATGATGATATTGACGATGGTGATGATGATGATGATATTGACAATGGTGATGATGATGATGATGATGATGATGACGATGATGATGATATTGACGATGGTGATGATGATGATGATATTGACAATGGTGATGATGATGATGATGATGATGATGAGGAGGAGGAGGATATTGATGATGGTGATGATGAGGATATTGACGATGGTGATGATGATGATGATGATGATGAATGCTGCTATGGATACGGAGGATGATAGAGGGGATGAAGATGAGGATATTGACGATGGTGATGATGATGATGATATTGACGATGGTGATGATGATGATGATATTGACGATAGTGATGATGATGATGATGATGATGATGATGATGATGATGATGAGGAGGAGGATATTGATGATGGTGATGATGAGGATATTGACGATGGTGATGATGATGATGATGAATGCTGCTATGGATATGCAGGATGATAGAGGTGATGAAGATGATGATATTGAGGATGATGATGGTGATGATGATGAGGATATTGACGATGGTGATGATGATGATGATGATGAAGATATTGACGATCACGGTGATGTTGATGATGATGATGATGATGAGGATGAGGATGATTAGAATACTGCTATGGATATGTAGGACAGTGGTTCCCAACCTATGGGCCGGGGCCCACTGGTGGGCCCTGAAGGTATTACAAGTGGGCCTTGAAATCATTTTCCAAAAATAATAATCATATTTTGGTGTGTGTTGCTGTTGATTTATTTGAGTTTTATTACATCCCCGAAACGCGGAGCGTCGGGGATGTAATGGTTTTGCGTGCACCGCCGCCGCTGCGTCCGCCGCCGCCGCCGCCGCCGTGTAAGGTCTTTCGTGTTAACACGATAACTTTTGAACGGATGTTTGGATTTGTCCCAGATTTGGTGTGTGAATGCTCTAGGGCAGGTTCATGAACTGATTCGAGTTTGGAGGTCAACAATTTTAAGATGGCCGAATTCAAGATGGCCGAATTTTTGTTTGGCCCATTAATTCTGACCGGGTGGATGGATTTGTCCCAGATTTGGTGTGTGAATGCTCTAGGGTGGGTTCATGAACTGATTACAGTTTAGAGGTTAACACTTTCAAGATGGCCGAATTCAAGATGGCCGAATTTTTGTTTGGTCCTTAACTTCTGACCGGGTGGATGGATTTGTCCCAGATTTGGTGTGTGAATGTTCTAGGGTAGGTTCATGAACTGATTCGAGTTTGGAGGTCAACAATTTCAAGATGGCCGAATTCAAGATGGCCGAATTTTTGTTTGGCCCATTTCTTCTGACCGGGTGGATGGATTTGTCCCAGATTTGGTGTGTGAATGCTCTAGGGTGGGTTCATGAACTGATTACAGTTTGGAGGTTAACACTTTCAAGATGGCCGAATTCAAGATGGCCGAATTTTTGTTTGGTCCATAACTTCTGACCGGGTGGATGGATTTGTCCCAGATTTGGTGTGTGAATGTTCTAGGGTAGGTTCATGAACTGATTCGAGTTTGGAGGTCAACAATTTCAAGATGGCCGAATTCAAGATGGCCGAATTTTTGTTTGGCCCATTACTTCTGACCGGGTGGATGGATTTGTACCAGATTTGGTGTGTGAATGCTGCAGGGTAGGTTCATGAACTGATTCGAGTTTGGAGGTCAACACTTTCAAAATGGTGGAATTTTTATTTGACCCATAACTTCTGACTGGGTGGATTGATTTGCCCGGTAACTCCTTAATTTAATGGTTCACCATTTCAGTGAATCTACCATATCAGGTAGGCCTACAGTGTAATAACCAGTGTAACAATATTTAATACCATGTAATACTAGTGTAATACCAGTGTAAAAATAGGCAATACCAGGTACAGTATAATAACCAGTGTAACAATATGTAATACCATGTAATACTAGTGTAATACCAGTGTACAAATATGCAATACCATGTAATACCACTTACACACAAATAGCCTACATGATATAAGTACAAAATTGGTACATGGTGTCACACTGGTATGACGTGGTATTAAATATTGTTACACTGGTTATTACGCTGTACCTAATGTGGTATATCCACTGTAATAGTGAACCATTAAAACAGTGTTACCATTTGCCCCATTTTTTCCTTCATTTTCACAATAGTCATTTGGTTTTAAGCCTATGCACGTCATTGATCTATGTATAGATGTTAAATATTTTTATTTTATATTTTGTATTTATCATAAACGTTCATGAAAAGGTGGACGGGAGTGGTAGGAATGATTGGGGACTGGAAGCGTCGCGTTTCGGGGATATACCTTAAGCAGTCGAAGGCGACTGCACAGGCAGTCTAGTTCTTAATTGGGTCAGAGGTGGGCCCCGAACATTTTTGACAATTTCGAGTGGGCCCCAAGTTGAAAAAGGTTGGGAACCCCTGTTCTAGGCTATTGATGATAGAGGTGATTATGATGATATTGATGGGTACCAAAATGATGATGATGTTGATGATGGTTATGGTGATGATGATGATGACAATGACAATGTCGACGATGTTAATGTGTCACTGTGTGTGTGCCCGCACGCACGCATGCGTGTGTTTGTGTGTGTTTGTGTGTGTGTGTGCGTCCGTGTGTGTGTGTGTGTGTGTGTGTGTGTGTGTGTGTGTGTAGGTACCACATGTACAGGAAGAGCCAGACGACAGGCTTCCCTTCGCTCATCACCATCTTCTGTGTGTGTGTGTGTGTGTGTGTGTGTGTGTGTGTGTGTGTGTGTGTGTGTGTGTGTGTGTGTGTGTGTGTGTGTGTGTGTGTGTGTGTGCGTGTGTGTGTGTGTGTGTGTGTGCGTGTGTGTGTAGGTACCGCATGTACAGGAAGAGCCAGACGACAGGCTTCCCTTCGCTCATCACCATCTTCTGTATGTGTGTGTGTGTGTGTGTGTGTGTGCAGGGCTCCAGAGTGCGACCAATTTGGTCGCACATGCGCCCATTTTTTTCCATAGTGCGCCTAAAAAATATTTTTAGGCGCACCGGTGCGACCAGCCATCAGTAGAACAAAATTAATTGCCAATGCTAAACACCCGTTTTAATGGCCATACAATTAATAGTCATTCTGCAGTAGGCCTACTGTAACTGGCCCATCACACAATAAAACGTGTCAATGCGTCATTCAACTCCGCTGAACTATCTTTCTCCCCCTTCCTCTCGCTGAGGCAGCCCGACGTTTCAGAATAAAATGTTCGACTTCGCTAAACTATCCGAGTTCACGTGTGCTCGCGAGTTTGTGTTCTCAACCAGGGGAGTTTTGAAACGGACGAGAGGGTTACAATCACGGGGAAAAAACGAGATGGCTTGAGGATATATGAAACATCAGCCACTGATCACATAAACGCAGACGGGTGCGCGGATAATAATGGTCCGCTTCAGCCGCGTGCAGAGCTGGCCATTCAACAGGTGACACTGTCGGGACTTCTATGAGAGTTATTTGATAGCGACTCCAAACTGCCTATCTGTCGGCAAGGCATCGTTCATGCACATTGAGACGGCACGAGGGAGTGAGCGCACAAAATTGTGCTGTCCTGTCGTAGTGCTAGCTAAGATACCACAATCATCATGCAAAGGGAGAGCGCTAAAAAATGGGGAAATACAAAACCCAATTCACCTCGGATACCACTGTAAACACAATGGTCCGTTTCAACCGCGAGGAGAGCTGGCCAAACAACAGGTGACAGGCTAGTGTCTCGGGACTTCAGTGAGAGTTTTTTGATAGCGACTCCAAACTGAATATCTGTCGGCAAGCCATCGTTCATGCACCTTGAGACAGCACGAGAGATAGGTGGGAGAAGCGCGCACGAAATTGTGCTCTCGTGTCTGTTCATAGCGCTTGCTAAGATACCCAATCATCATGCAGAGGGAGAGCGCTCAAAAATGGGGAAATACAAAACCCAATTCACCTGTAAACATAGGCTATTAGTGTCTAATGATTTAAAAAATCATGACATTTTTAACAGGGTTTGAAAAATATCTATCTATCTATCTATCCATCTATCCATCCATCCATTCATCCATCCATCCATATCTGTGCTTGTGTGTAGCCTATTGCTGAAAATTAAAGCTTAGGCTAGCTTAGGCCTACTTGTAGCCAGGACGTGGTAGTTATGTAGCCTACTGTCATGTCTTTTGAGG
>NC_085877.1:47498142-47505642 GCF_034702125.1 Engraulis encrasicolus
AACTTCATTTCTGAAGACCTGCACTTCTATATTTTTAGAGAACCCAGTTGTTGGTATGGTTCACATTCATGTACTTAATAATACATATAAATAGTTATATTACATAAAAAAAATAAAAAATATGCAATTTTGACAGCTTTGTATTAAATAAAAATGAATTAAGATTATTTTCTGAAAAGGCACTTAGGGGGATTTGCATCTGAACTCTTCACATGTGTGTATGTTTTGAATGATCATGTATATTGTTAAATTACATATGCGTATCGACGTAAAGAGCATGCATATGCTGGCAATATGTATGCTAATGTGTCGATATTTATATGCGGATAAGCATGTGGCCATTATGCATGGGGCAACAGAAATTCAAATGTGGAGATGGATGTTTATTGCTTGTTTATGTTGTATTCTTATTAAAGTTATATATTTTTTATATTGTGCTCTTATTAAAGTAATAGATTGCTGGTGTTGATCCATGTGGTTGTAGTATATCACCCCACTGCAGGCAATGCACAGCAATTTATTACTGGAATGCTGAGTGAGTGAGAGAGTACAGAGAGAGTGTGGGAGCCACCTGGTGGTAGTAATAGGAATTGCCTGAATGCATCAACCTGAGTCATACAGTCAGGATTACTGTATTTCATTGCAAAACGTAGTATCCACCATTTCTGACTTTTGCATTTTATTATTGGAAATGACTGTTCAAAAGTCCTATCATCTATGTGTGAAGTCTTGCCATCCAAATACTTCCTAAACCTATAAAATCAATTTTCCAATGGAATGCAAAGGAATGCCCAATACAAAAATGTCAATTTCGCAAAAAGATCCAATATGGGTATATGTCATTTTGCGTGCGTGCGCGTGCGTGCGTGCGTGCATGCATGCATGATTGCCTGCGTGCGTGCGTGCGTGCGTGCGTGCGTGCGTGCGTGCGTGCGTACTTGTGTGTGCTTTTGAGAGAAGAGTATATAGAATGATTGATAGGCTAGTGAGGTGAGAATCCAGACAGCACAGGTTCGCTGTTTATTTATTCATTTGTTTATTTATTTGTCTGTCATTTTATCTGTCTGTTTGTTTTGTTGCGTATTCCTCTTTTTATTGCTGTTTTTATTGCTGCTGTCTATCTGTGTTGCAGTGTCTGAGAGAAAAGAGCTGACATCTGTCTGTTTATTTTGTTGCGTATTTCTCTTTGTATTGTTGCTGTGTATGAGTGAAAAGAGCCTTCAGTCTTCCTCTCAGTCACAATATATGTTTTGTGAGTCAGACAGACAGAGAGTCAGACAGAGACAATACCCATCCGTCACAATATTTTCTGATTGTGTTTATGTGCGTTTGTGTGTGTGTGTTTGTGTGTGTGTGTTTGTGTGTTTGTGTGTGTGTGTGTGCGTGCGTGTGCGTATGCGTGTGCGTGTGTGTGTGTGTGTGTGTGTGTGTGTTGTGTGTGTGTGTGTGTGTGTGTGTGTGTGTGTGTGTGTGTGTGTGTGTGTGTGTGTGTGTGTGTGTGTGTGTGTGTGTGTGTGTGTGTGTGTGTGTGTGTGTGTGCGTATGTGCGTGCGTGCCTGTGTGTGTGTGTGTGTGTGTGTGTGTGTGTGTGTGTGTGTGTGTGTGTGTGTGTGTGTGTGTGTGTTCTGTAGCGGCGGTGTTGAAGTATGAGAATAACGTGATGAACATTCGCCAGTTCAACTGCTCTCCTCATCCCTATTGGCTGCCCAACTTCATGGACGTCTTCACCTGGTCCCTACCATTCGTTGGAGAGAAAGGTAACGACACACACACACACACACACACACACACACACACACACACACACACACACACACACACACACACACACTCACACACGCACTCACGCACACACACACACACACACACACACACACACACACACACACATGAACGTGAATGTTACCAGAATGGCAATGACTAAGTCATAGTGCATTACTGAAGGGCCTTTGTTATGTCATAGTAGTGTAGTACTATGGTAGCTAACTTTTTAATGACTATTACGGCCACAATCTCTTTTGAACTGGTGGTACAGAGCTCACATCAACTTGTATGCGGCAGATTAGCATTTAACGACATCCCTTTCCTAACCGAATTCCCAGAATGTTACGGGCCATAGGAATTCAGGTTTGACAAAAATGTAAGACAGCCGTCAACAACCGACATTCACGTGTCCCCGCATCCTTCCCTTACTAGTGCCAGGTATAACACAACCACATAGATTGTCGAAACATAACAACAATAACGACTCGATGTCCAGTTAGCTCACTGGAAGGACGGCTGCCTTCCCTGTTTCGAACGGACCCTAGTGCATGCTCCCGGGTGACTTGTGAACTCTATTGGGTCCGTCCTTCCAGTGAGCTAACTGGACATCGAGTCATGAAGTGTGGATCGAAACAGAAAATTGCTTTATTTCCTCCCTTGGCAGTTGACTGCATTTGTGGGCGTAACGGTGATATTTGAGGGCACCATCAGATGCTGACTTCGCTGCCTTTGTACCCAAAATGTTGTGCGCCACCTCCCTCTCAGCCGGAAAGCTGAAAAACAAACATGGCTACTACCCACATAAGTGTCAGAATAAAGAACATTATAAGGTGGTAGTCCTTCTAATGTTCTTTATTCTGACACTTATGTACACAGATGTGGAGAATTGAAGCGATACATCAACATTGTAGTATCTCAATATACCGTCGCTAGATCTATTTATAGCCTATTTTACGATTCCGCCGTCTGGCGCTCATTCACCGTTCAAATAGCATGTGTAAGCTAAGCGCTAATGTGATGAACGCAGCTCCCGCAATGGAATCGCCGTAAGATCAAATGCACATGGCAGTGGTGTAGTCTACTACTTTGTAGTGGGTATACTGTATATTTCAGCATTTTTTGAAGTGGGTATACTGTATATATTTGTGCTATTCAAAACAATAGATCAATCAATTTTAAGTGGGTATACTGAAATCCCTGAAATTTAGAAGTGGGTATACTCTGTATACCCGCGTTCTACGTAGACTACACCACTGTTGCTACGCACTAGTTAGTGCCGTTCGAAACGACCGCCTCATCAGACCTGTTCATGTAGGAGGGGAGTCATGTAGTCACTGCCTTCCGCAACGCAACCTATTCTGAGGACGCACGCAGGCACACACACACGCGCACTGGACACTGGAAACCCCCCCCCACTGAGAGGCTGGTGAATGTGTTGAGCACACACACACACACACACACACACACACACACACACACACACACACACACACACACACACACACACACACACACACACACACACACACACACACACCATTCACACACTCTCTAATTGTGCTGTATCTCTCTTCTGTCCTCAGTCACTGAGATGCTGGTGAATGTGTTGAGCATCTGCTCCAGTGACGAGCTTTCCACAGAGGAGGAGATCGATGGTACTGGACACACACACACACACACACACACACACACACACACACACACACACACACACACACACACACACGCGCGCGCGCGCACGGACGCGCACACACACACACACACACACACACAAACGCACACACACACACACACACATACACACACACACACACACACACACACACACACACACACACACACACACACACACACACACACACACACACACACACACACACACACACAGGAGCTTACATGCCCATGCATCCCATACCGTAAACCAAGCTGACCTACCCATTGTGACCACTAGAGGTTGCTCTTTACCACACTTCAATGAAGTGCATACACACACTAGGGGTGCGTTCCAATATGCACACTCGGTCATCACAAGGCCACGAGGAGACAAGGGAAGATGGCCCACATAGTGTGTGCATTCCAATATGCGACCTTGCTTCCTCCACTTGTGCTTGTGGCCTCGCCCCGCCTCCGGGCCCCTCCTCCGTAAAGTTAGTCACAACAACTTTTGGGGGACTGTTTTTCATTCACCATCCCAATTGCAAGAGAGAAAAAGACTTAACAATTGAGCTTTTGCTTTTAGTATTTTAGATTGATATTCAAAATTGATAATGTGATGTCATACAGTGAATGGTTACTATCCTGAGCTACGTTAGCATCTGGTCACGA
The DNA here is from genome assembly GCF_034702125.1 of Engraulis encrasicolus. Classification (NCBI taxonomy): domain Eukaryota; kingdom Metazoa; phylum Chordata; class Actinopteri; order Clupeiformes; family Engraulidae; genus Engraulis; species Engraulis encrasicolus. The sequence goes on from NC_085877.1 coordinate 47,502,232, forward strand.
GCACACAGAGTAGAGTGGAGAAGAAGGACAATAGAGGATCGGAATGGATTAGGAAGAGGCACTAACGAAAGGTATGACATATGTGGACGCACTGTGGTTATTACAATGACATGCAGAGAGGTTGAACTAGCATGGAGTTGAAGTGGGAACGCTTGTAGCGTCATATCAGTGCGACGAGCCATTGGACCATTGAGAGACTGAGAGGAATGGCCTCTTGGTCCAGCGGTATTGCACTGACGGACTGTTGTAGTTGACGAGGTCGCAGGTGCGATCCCCGCTGGGGGGACGAGCAGGTGCAAGAAGACCTCTGTCACAGACACACAAATGTACAAATGTACTAACACATGCACACACAAACTGTAAGCATAGATGTACACACAAACACACACACTGTAAGCATATATGCACACACAAACACACACACTGTAAGCATATATGCACACACAAACACACACACCGTAAGCATAGATGCACACACAAACACACACGCTGTAAGCATAGATGCACACACACACACACACTGTAATATGCACACACAAACACAGACACACCGTAAGCACAGATGCACACACACACTGTTTTTATGCACTCCAAACAGGCACACAGTAAGCACAATACATTGCCTGACCGAGTAAGCTCCAAACCGATCTGCTGATGCTCCAAATCTTCCCAACCAATTGTGTGGAGACATTCCGACGAACATGGATTATGATACAGTCAAGACGGCGCAGACCTACCTGGAAGCCTTGCGCGCGAGAGAGCGCGGGGGCGAGCGCGCTCGGCGCGCGCGACGGTCGGCTCGGTGGGCGCGGGCGCGGATGATTTTTCTCGGGCGGGCGGTCGCGGTGCTCTGCGGGGCGCGGTACCCAACGGAGATCCGGGGCCGGTCGGGGCGGGCACTGTCATTATCAGCATTTGATCACAGCCGAGGAGCTACTCTCTATATCGTCGCGCGCGCGAGCGCGAAAGTCGCGCGCGCGCCGCGGAGCTGCGGCGCGACGCGGGCGCGACGCGCGCTCTCGCTCGCGCCCCGAGAGCGCGCGCGGTGGCTGGGGGCCTGGGGGCACTGGCGTATGCGGAGGATGCAAGGGCTCTGTGGATTGGAGCACACTGATTGGGATTTTGCACACTTATTTTCTGTTTTGTGGAGGGGGGCTGGTGTGCTGGGGCGTCCGGGGTTGGTCTGGGATCATTCTCTGGGCGGGCCGGGGCGGCGCGCTGGCTTAGCAGGCAGCGCGCGCGCGAGTCGGGCGAGAGGAGAGGCCCTCGCGCGCTATCGCGCTATAGCGGATAGCTCGCCGAGCGCGAGCGCGCGAGGAGCGAGCGGCGCGGCGCTCGATAGCTCGCGCGTCATTTGGCGCTGCGGGCCTCTCGCGCTCGAGTCATCTTCCTCTTTCTTTCTTGATTTTCTGTTTTTGTGGTGGTTGTCTTCTCATTCTTTGGGTTTACTGTCATAGTGGTATTCTTCGAGTGGAATGTCCCAACTGTATCAAGGCGTTATTATTACGCAGTGTCGTTGGCCTGATGGGGCATGAATTGGGTCATAGCGGTCATGTAAGTGTTTTTGCAGAAACATTATGCGGCGAGTCATATATAAAATGTTTCAGTTGGACTGTTGCTGTTGGTATGTGACATATGGCGGTTCTGATAAGACAACCTACATGTCAACTTGAAAATAATAGGAATGTGAGGTGTGGTGTGTATTCATGTTACAAATATGGGATTAGGGTTTGACTCATCTATTGAATCACTTGAGGGTAAAGGTGTATTGGGGGGATTGGTAGCATACGTGTAGGACTACTGTGGGTATAGAGGGTGTGCACTTAGGTTGGTATATGGGCGGCTTGGGTGTTGGAGTTCATGGGATCGGAGGTGCAACCGGGTGTGGGGATGGGATGGACGACGCGCGAGAGCGAGAGCGCGCGAGCGCGAAGAGACGAGAAGAAAGAGCAGACGAGGGAGCGAGACGAGAGACGAGAGACGGGCAGCAGAGCGCGTAGACGCGAGAGCGAGCGCGCGCGCGAGAAGAGAGGCGAGCGCCGCGCGGCGCGCCGCGAGAGCGAGCGGCTGGGGATCAGGGGGGGAGGGGCTGGTGCGGGGTGCTAGGAAAGGGGTGGCGGGGGCGAGGTGGGGGAGCGGGGGGCAGTCGGGAATAGGGCTCTGTGTGGAAGGGTGCCTGTGCGGTGGACTACTGGGCGGGGGCTGGGGCGCAGGGCGGATGACTGGCGGCTGCAACTGGGAATAAGACAGGGGAGAGCGCGAATACGCATCGAGAGAGGGCGGCGACGGCAGGGGAGGCGGAACAGGCGGAGGGAAAGGAAGGGAGGGGAGGGGATGGGCGGGATGGGCGAGGGACGGGGAGGGGAGGGGAGCGGCGCTGGGGCGCGAGTGGCGAAAAGGAATATCGGAAGGAGAGGAGAGCAATGGGAGACAACGGGAGCAAGACAGAGAAGAGCACGAGGGGAGCGTAGAGGAGAGAGGGAGCTGAGGAGAGAGATGAGGAGAGGAGAGGGAGCGGCGAGAGGAGCGAAAACGCGGAGCGATAGGAGGCGGAGATGATGCGGATAGGAAGAGGACGGAGTGAGAGAGGTGCGGAGGGAGCAGAGCGAGAGCGACGCGGAGCGACGAGAGGAGAGGTAGAGGAGAGGAGAGGAGAGGGAGGAGAGGAGGGAGCGATAGGAGAGGACAGAGTGAGAGGAGAAGGGCAGAGAAGGCGAGACGCGGAGAGGAGTCGAAAGGCGTTGGCGAAGAGGAGCGACGAGGCGCGTAGCAGGAGAAGGAGAGGAGAGTCGCGGGATGCGACGGAGAGGAGAGTATGAAGAGCAGAGAAAGAGAAGCGCGGCGAGCGGAGATGAGAGGAAGCGGGAGAGGGAGAGAAGCGGGAGCGCCGAGCAAGGAGAAGCGAAGTTCGAGGAAGAGAGACGAGGAGAGGTAAGGAGGCGGAGAGGAAGATGACAGAAGATGAGCTGGAGCGGCGGCGCGACCGAGAAGGCGAGGAGCGCCGAAGGAGAACGAGCAGAGATGCGAAGCGAGAGAGAAGAGAAAGAGAAGGACCCATGCGAAGAGCTCCTCTCGCGCCGCAGGTCTCCCTCTCGCTCTCGCTTGTCCCTCTGCCGGTCTGGCTCACCTCTTCTCTTATCTTCTCTTTCTCTTCTATTCTCTTCTCTCTCTCCTGCTCCTCTCCTACTCCTTTCATCTCGCTCTACTACTCTCATCCTCTTCTCTCCGCGCCGCGCGGCTCTACTGCTCGGGCTCTCTGATAGGAGCTCCTGTGATGCGCGTCGGGAGCGTCTCTGTGCGCTTCTCGTCTTCGTCTTGCGCTGCGACGATATGATATTCTCGTCGCTCTTCTCTTCTCTTCTCGTTACTCATCTACTTCGCTTCTTGCTCCTTCTCTTCTCTTCTCTTCTG
>NC_085877.1:47513142-47533142 GCF_034702125.1 Engraulis encrasicolus
GACACTGTCCTAGGTTTTGAGAAGGGCCCATTGGGTAATGACACTTAGAACTAGTGATTGGATACTCCTCAGTGAAATCCGTGAAAAATGGGCAAGGCTAGAACACTTCGATAGATAGCCAATGGTGAAAGGGAAATACCTCTTATAGGCTAATGCTAACATCTTTAGAGACTATGCTAACATCTAATGCTAACATGAGGTAGTAGATCATTTCAGTTAGTTCATACGTTCATAAGACACTACTGTAAATTTGCACGTTTTCCATTCATTAGGTGACTCTCTTGTTTGGACCATTCAGAGAAGGGCAATCCTCAATTATTTCAGCTTGGTTAAATTAGATGACTGGTGTAATTCAGGTTTGTGTAGGCTATGAGTTTTACTAAGTGTGAAACACATAGCCTTTGGATTTTTTGTAAGAATGTTAAAAACCTGTTTCATGTCTCGGAACACACAAATACCTTGGTGTCAGTATCACGAACTCTCCAGCACTGGCTTCAAACCTTCTGTCTCTCTCTCTCTCTCTTTCTCTCTGTTTTCTCCTCTTCTGTTCGGTCACCTTTGCTGACTTCCTGTTTGTGTCAGTGTTTCCAAGACTACACAGTGATGACACCTTTGCTCCTCTCTTCCATTCACTCTGAACCCCCCCCCCACCCTCCCACACCCACCCCCCTTTTCCCGATGCCCTCTCTCGTCTCCCCCCTCCCCAAACCCTTTTCCTGGTGCCCCCCACACCTCCTCCCTCTCCTCTTCTTTTCCTTATGCCCCCCACACCTTCCCCTCTCTCCTCCTCTTTTCCTGATGCCCCCCACACTTTCTCTTTTCCTGGTGCCCCCCACACCACCCCCCTCTCCTCCTCTTTTCCAGATGCCCCCTCTCTTCTCCCCCCTCCCCAAACCCTTTTCCTGGTGCCCCCACCCCTTCCCCTCTCTCCTTCTCTTACCCTGGTGCCCTCTCCCTTCTCCCCCCCCTCCCCAAACCTTTTTCCTGCTGCCCCCCCACCCCTCCCCCCTCTCCTCCTCTCTTCCTAATGCTCCCTATCTTCTCCCCCCTCCCCAAACCCTTTTCCTGGTGCCCCCCTCTCTCCTTCTCTTACCCTGGTGCCCTCTCCCCTCCTCTTTTCACCCTGCCCTCCCTTCCTGCCCCCCCCCCTCTCTCTCTTCCTCCTTTCTCCTCTCCTCTCCTCTCCTCTCCCTCCCCTCTCCTCTCCTCTCCTCTCCTCTCCTCTCCTCTCCTCTCCTCTCCTCTCCTCTCGTCTTCACTTCCTCTCTCCTCTCGTCTCCTCTCCTCTCCTCTCCTCTCCTCTCCTCTCCTCTCCTCTCCTCTCCTCTCCTCTCCTCTCCATTCCTCTCATCCTGCTTTCTCCTCTCCTCTCACTCGGGTTCTCCTCTCCTCTCCTCCCCTTCTCATCCCGCTTTCTCCTCTCGGATTCTCTTCTCCTCTCCTCTCTTCCTCCTCTCCTCTCCTCTCCTCTCTTATCCTCCTCTCCTCTCTTACCCTTCTCTCCTCTCCACTCCACTCCTCGCTTCTCTTCTCTTCTCTTCTCTTCTCTTCTCCTCTCTTCTCTCCTCTCCTCTCCCCTCACCTCTCCTCTCCTCTCCTCTCCTCTCCTCTCCTCTCATCTCACCACATCTCCGCTTCTCTCTCTCCTCTCCTCACATCTCTGATTCTCCTCTCCTCTCCTCTCCTCTCCTCTCCTCTCCCCTCCTCTCACTCGGGTTCTCCTCTCCTCTCCTCTCGGGTTCTCCTCTCCTCTCCTCTCCTCTCCTCCCCTCTCCTCTCCTCTCCTCTCGGGTTCTCCTCTCCTTTTCCTCTCCCCTCATCCTCTCCACCTCCTCTCCTCCTCATCATCCCCTGTTCTCCTCTCTCCACCTTTCCTCCTCCCCTGTTCTCCTCCTTCATTTTCTCCTCATATGTCCTTCTCCTTTTCTCTCCTCCTCCTTTCCTCCCTCCTCTCCTCCTTTCCTCCCTCCCCTCCTCCTCCACTCTTCTCCTCCTCCCCTCCTCTCTTTCTCTTCTCTCCTCATCTTCCCTCCTCCCCTATCCTCCCTTCATTCCTCTCCTCTCCTCTCTTCTCCTCTCCTCTCCTCTCCTCTCCTCTCTTCTCCTCTCCTCTCCTCTCCTCTTTTCTCCTCTCTCTTCTCCTCTCCTCTCCTCTCCTCTCCTCTCAACTCTTCTCCTCTCCTCTCCTCTCCTCTCCTCTCCTCTCCTCTCCTCTCCTCTCGGGTTCTCCTCTCCTCTCCTCTCCTCTCCTCTCGGGTTCTCCTCTCCTCTCCTCTCCTCTCCTCTCCTCTCCTCTCCTCTCCTCTCCATTTCCTTCTCCCTTCCGTCGTGTCTTCCTGTTTCCTCCTTCTTCTGTTCTCACCACCTTCTTACCGCCCCTTCTCTTCCTCTCCTCTCCTTTTCCTCTCCTCTCCTTTTCCTCTCCCCTCCTCATCCTTTCCACCTCCGCTCCTCCTCACCATCCCCTATTCTCCTCCTCTCTTTTCTCCCTCCTCATATCTCCTTCTACTTTTCTCTCCTCCTCCTTTCCCCCTCTTCTCCTCCATCCACCCTCCTCATCCACTCTTCTTCTCCTCCCCTCTTCTTTCTCTTCTCCTCCCCTCCTCCTCTCCTCTTCTTTCTCTCCTCCTCTCCTCATCCCAGCTACTATGGAGGCCATTGAGAATGAGAAAGGTAAATGTGTGGCCTCCTCCTCTTCTCCTCCTCTCCTCTCCTCCGCAGTTGACAAGATCTTCACCTCCCTTCATCCCTCTCTTTCTCTTTCCTTTTATGTTCTTTATATTTTTTTTACCGTTTCCCTTCCTTTTTCTCCTGTTGTACTCCCCTTCTGTAGTGTGTAGTATCTTCATTGGGTCGAGTGTTTTGGGTTGGGTGCTGTTATCTTCTGGTAAGAAGGTTAACTCTTCAATGAAAAGAAAAAAAACAATCTAAGAAGCAACACCCCAAAAGACATTGAAGATGCCATTCAAATAAACACCATAAGAGACATAATGTTATGTTGATGCTTTAAAGGGGAGCATATTTCTTAACAAGACCAATTTTTGGTTTCACCTTTGTTTTACGCTGCATTGAACATCTCTATTAGATTTACCCCTCTATTATGTGAGATATGGACATGCCTTAAAAATCCAAAATGGAAGTTGAGATGAGATGACTACAGATGAGTGAGAAACTTCTAGAACAAAAAAAGAGAGCGCAATACTGCACTGTGTTCTAGAACCGAATGATTGTTTCGTCCCTCTGTACCAATGACTTTACAACCTTCTAGAACCGACTAATTGTTCTGTCCTTCTGTACCAATGATTGTAGAGCATTCTAGAACAAATTAGGTGTTCCGTCCTTCTTTTGCCAATAACTGTATAATAGAATGAACACCAGCATTCCATTCCATTCAGTTGAAAGTATTTGAAGCAGTTTAACTATCTTCTTGCAACCCAAATACTGGTTTACAGACTCTTTGACTCTTTAGGCTATATGAAGAGATATGTTCCCCTCTAAAAAAACAGCCATATGTTCCAGTTGAGTTTTCCTGTTGTTCAAAATAAAGGTCTTAGTGCACCATGGTGTCTCAATCTTAAAACACATAACTCAAAGCAGCCTTGTGGTTCACCAAAGTCATTTTACAGTCTGATCGACCTGACAGAAACAGCAAGAACAATCTCAACTGTTGTAAACAGACGGCAGTGCTAACTAGTGCTAGCGCTCTAGCTGCTGTTTACTTCTCATTTGTGAGTGTATGTGTGGGAGAAGGGGGGGTGGGTGGTTGGTGTGATTCCTTCTCAAGTTCAAAAACTGTGCCTTCATCCCTGGAGAGTTCGTTCTCCTAGATTGTTTGCTTTATTTTGTCTCTTTTGTTAATTGTTTTGTTGTTGTTTTCCTCTGCGTGTTGTTCTCCTGTGATGCTGCTTTTGTGTGGTGTATGTGCGTGTGTGTGTGTCTTTCCTCCCCTGCTGTGTGCTAGCTCATTAATTGCTAATGGACTCTGTTTGACCTGTGCTATGCTGCAGCTCAACCAATTAAAAAGCAGCTACCACCACCCACCAACCAATTACAGTTACTCATTTCTGTCCCGCCCTCAAATGCCTGCCAGACAATTGGAGGAACATAATCAGTGACTTGTAATCAGTAGCCAGGAAGTGTCTTTGTAACCCATGTACTGTATTAGAACATTGTGGGTTTTTTTTCCATTATTCTAACCAAGGGGGTCAGGATTTGGCTGGTTAGCTTCGCCGATTAGCAAGTCACTTCCTCGTCTCCATTTTCACAAATTTGTGCATTTCCGACATCCACTTCGCTCATGATGATTAGTGGGTGCTCGAGTTTAGTGTTGGGCACACAGACTTTACAGGTCTGTGGTTTGGCACCTTATAATACCTCCATGCATTCAATGCCTGCCTTCCATATAGCCTTCTGGTCAACCGTAAGTCAGTCAGTAACATGGCACATAATTGCTTGAGTAAACTGTCCGCGGCCCAGGTCCTTTGCTGCCCGCCCCCACCCCCGTTTCTCTCCCAATTCGCTTCCTGTCCACCTCTCGCACTGTCCTATCAAATAAAGTCGAAAAAGACCAACAAAAAATCAGTAAATATGAAACTCTCCACTCCTTGTTTAGCTGCATGTTCAGATCAGGTGTAACAAGTGGTCAGCATCAGGTGTATCTACGTTCACATGTTGTCTGTGAGCTCTTGTACGTGTGTGTGTGTGTGTGTGTGTGTGTGTGTGTGTGTGTGTGTGTGTGTGTGTGTGTGTGTGTGTGTGTGTGTGTGTGTGTGTGTGTGTGTGTGTGTGTGTGTGTGGCGGGGGGGTTGCTTTGTTTGGTTTTTTTTGTTTTTGTTTGTTTGGTTGTGTTTTGGTTTCATGCCCTTAGCTTTCAGCCACATGTATCTTCAGTTACAGCTCTTTTCTATTGTTTCTGGGTTTTTTTTCTCTCCATCTTTTTTTTTGGGAGGGGGGGGTAGTCTTCAATCGCCTCGTCAGTTGACTATTGATAGCTAGTTGCAAATCCCTTTTTTGTTGCTATTCATGTAGTGAATATTGTTTTCATGAAGTAAAGGAGACAGAGCAGAATGTGTGAGGGTTGATGAGGAACCAGGGGGTCTTTCCTTCTTAATCTGGTGCCCTGATATCTGGATTCCAACTACGGAACACAGGGCCGGTAAATCTGACTCTAGATTCCTGGGATCGTAACTCTACATTGCTGGGATTCTAACTCTTGATTTCTGTGATAGTAACTCGAAACTAGATTTCTGGGATCGTACATTCTGGAATTCTAACTCTAGATGCCTGGGATTCTAATCCTAGATTCCTGGGATTCTAATTGTAAATTCCTGGGAATCTAACTCTAAATTCCTGGGATTCTAATTCTAGATTCCTGGGTTTCTAATTCTAGATTCCTGGGATTCTAATTCTAAATTCCTGGGATTCTAACTCCTGTGCCAAGTACAGAGGTCAGAGTATCAGCGTATGGCGTATACAAGACTTGATCGGGAAAAACCCAGAGTTTGTGGCTTCAACTCAACACTGAGTCAAAGATAATAATCAGCCCCTCGCTAAAACCAGTGAAGACCCCTTGGTTCCAAATCCCCCCAACTCACACCTGAGTCATCTCCTCTACTTTGGCAAAAATGTCTCACCCCATCTAGTCAATTTCGGACTACCTTTGACCAGACTGCAATTATTGATGTCTGAGGTATGCCCTTGGAATCAAAATGTGACTTCCTCCTCAAAGGCCCCCTCTTGTGGCACCATAACTTCATTGAGGTCAGGTTTAGGTAACGGTTTAGGGTTAAGCCATATAGTCAACATGTGAAGTGGAAGGTATACTCCAGATGTCAAAAATTACAGTCTGGTCAAAGGTAGTCAGAAATTGACTAGTTGGGGCTTTGTAAGAGGTGTGTACATCCCCAAACCATTTCCTCAATGTCCCAACCGTCCCCACTCCCCCCTCCCTGTGTGCATCCCAATATGTGACCTTGCCTCCTCCACTTGCCTCCTCCACTTGCTTCTCGTCATGATGACATCACTGACAACAGCATTATATTTCAATATCTTGCAAAAGCTCAATTGTAAAGTCTTTTTCTCATTTGCAATTGGGACGATGAATGAAAAACAGTCCCTCAAAAGTTGTTGTGGCGAGGCTGACAGCTGGGAAACTTTATCGTTTTCTCCACGGAGGAGGGGCCAGGAGGCGGGACGAGGAGACAAGCACAAGTGGAGGAGGCAAGGTCACATATTGGGATGCACCCCCTGCCGTCTGGGGATGTGTAGTCCACTTCCTGTGGTCATGTAGTTCCACTTCCTGTGCCGTGTCGGTCGGTGCCTTTCTGTGGCTATTGTCCGTGTCTAATGGTCTTTTGGTCCTATGTGTGCTTTGGTGTTTTAGAAGTGGGACCAGAGTATTGAATGTTTCAGGCTACCGTTTATATGGTGACAATCAAAGGTAGAAGATGCAAAAGTGGCGTCTCATCTGCAATTTGCTGATTGCCTTTTATACGAGGATGATTGCGCGGGAAAATGGCAAAATATTTTGGTGCAAGTGTCTTTCATTTAAATGGCAACTGCGCGATCAGGGTCTGAAAACGCAAAAATATGAAAAAGTGAAATATAAAGGTGTATGTGACGGGAGCATGTTTTTGCGAGGGCCTTTGTGCTGTTTAGAGGGAGACGCAACCCGGGTTGTCTTGAGAACTCCACACTATGGAAGGAGTCTTCAGATTTTTTGCGTTTTGAGACCCATATGGCGTGGTTGAGGGGTAAACGAAAGACACTTCCAATAAAATGTTTTGTCATTTTTTTACTTGCAATCGTACTCATACAAACGGCATCTCAGGATAAGAGAAGTGTGAAGAAGGAGAATGAGACTCAACGAGTGCGTCTTAATATGCGACCTTGCCTCCTCCACTTGCGCTTGTCTCCTCGTCCCGCCTCCTCGCCCCTCCTCCGTGGAGAAAACGATAAAGTTTCCCAGCTGTCAGCCTAGCCACAACAACTTTTGAGGGACTGTTTTTCATTCACCATGCCAATTGCAAAAGAAAAAAAGACTCTACAATTGAACTTTTGCAAGATATTGAAAAATAATGCTGTTGTCAGTGATGTCATCATGACGAGAAGCAAGTGGAGGAGGCAAGTGGAGGAGGCAAGGTCGCATATTAAGACGCACTCACAGTAACGTCCCTGTGCACAACCACTGTCCAGGTGCTGGTGATGTGCAGTAAGAGTAATCCAAGTAAATGAAGGATGAATCACCACACACTGGTATCTTTGCTCAGAGAGTGAACCTGATGAAGCAATAGCGAAATGCGTTGTCCACCAAATAAACTACCAACAAAGATACCAGTGTGCGGTGATTCATCCTTCATTTACAAGGAGAATGAGACCTTCAGACACCCTTTCCTGTAGCAGAGGCTCTTTTCTCTCCCATATAAAATGACAAATATTGCCAAAATATGGCTCATCTACATGTACAATCCATTCTAATAATCCCTCTTGTTCTCTCTTCTCTCTCTCTCTCTCTCTGCTCTCTTTCTTTTTTCTTTATCTCCCTCCATCGCTGTCTCTCCACCTCTACATCTCACTCCCTCCTAAAATCTCCTAAAAAAAAATCTCTCTCCCTCCCTCCATCTCTCTTTCCTTCCTTCCATCCATCTCTCCCTCCCTCCATCTCTCTCCCTTCCTCCATCTCTCCCTTCCTCCATCTCTCCCTCCCTCCCTCCCTCCATCTCTCTCTACCTCCATCTCTGCATCTCTCTATCCCAATCTCTCTGTTTCCCTCTTTACCTCCCCCCATTTCTCTCTACCTCCATCTCTGCATCTCTCTATCCCAATTTTTCTGTTTCCCTCTTTACCTCCATCCCTCTCTCTGTTTCCTTCTTTACCTCCATCCCTCTCTCCCTCCATCCCTCTCTCCATCCCTCTCTCCATCCCTCTCTCTGTTTCCTTCTTTACCTCCCTCTCTCCATCCCTCTCTCCATCCCTCTCTCTGTTTCCTTCTTTACCTCCATCCCTCTCTCCCTCCATCCCTCTCTCCCTCCATCCCTCTCTACGTCCCCCTCTCCCTCCATCCCTCTCTCCGTCCCCCTCTCCCTCCATCCCTCCCTCCATCCCTCTCTCCGTTTCCTTCTTCACCTCCCTCTCTCTCTCCCTCTCTCCATCCCTCTCTCCGTCCCCCTCTCCCTCCATCCCTCTCTCTCTCCATCCCTCTCTCCGTCCCCCTCTAGCCATCAAGGGCTTCTCCCCGCAGCATAAGATCTCCTCGTTCGAGGAGGCCAAGGGTCTGGACCGCATCAACGAGCGCATGCCGCCGCGCCGCGACGCCCTGCCGTCGGACGCCAGCCTGAACTCCCTCAACAAGGCCCTGTCCTCGCCCACCACGCCCACCACGCCCACCACGCCCACCGAGAGCAACGGCACAGAGGGCAGCAGCAGCAACATCCAGTAGAGTAGAGGACACCCCACCACCACCAGGGGGCGCCCTGGAGGCAGGAGCAGGAGAGATGAGGAGCAGGAGATTAGAGGAGAGGAGAAGAAGAGAGAAGGGATAGATGAGATGGCGGGAGAGAGGAGAAGAGAAGAGAGTGGCGTTTTGCAACAGAGTGGCAGGGTAGAGGGATGAAGGCTTTTGCAACCCACTCGTCACACCCTCTGTTGTTGTTTATTTTGAAGGAGGAGGGGGTAGGGTTGGTACTAAATGGAGGAGAGGAGAGGAGAGGAGAGGAGAGGAGAGGAGAGGAGAGGAGAGGCGATGCATTGCTACATGGTGTGGTAACAGCATTAAATAAAACATTTACATAAAGAAAAACAAGAAATGGAAATGGCAAACAAAAAATGTAATGCAGGAGGGGCTGGGATGTATCAAGTCCTCTCGGGATATTGCCTTTGAAAAAACATCAAATACAAAAAAAGGAGAATACATTTTTTTTTTTAATCCATAGTGCTTGTAGAATAATTTTTAAAATGTCATGGTTCAAAGCTCTCTTTGATAACACCTGGGAAGAGTGGAGGGCTGAGGAAAGGGAAGAGGAGAGGAGAGGAGAGGAGGAGAGAGGGAATAGGAGAGGAGAAGAGGAGAGGAGAGGAGGAGAGGGAATAGGAGAGGAGAAGAGAAGAGGAGGGGAGAGGAGGACAGAGGGATGGTTTCTTTTCGTGCATGACGCAGGGCCCATTGCGGAGCTCCGCTTGGAACATCTTCTGTGTTCTGAGTTCCGGTTCCGATTCTGGTTCCACCCAAACCCAAAACCCACCAGTGATCCGGAACCTCTTCTGTGTTCTGAGTTCCGGTTCCAGCCAGCCCAAACCCACCAGTGATCCGGAACCTCACATGGACCCAAATTTTGGGTGTCGGGGGTGAAGGTTCACACACACCGTGCCACCATGCAGCAACGCTGAGCCTTCTCGCAGACAAACACACACACACACACACACACACACACACACACACACACACACACACACACACACACACACACACACACCGTGCCAAGCTACAGCCCTGAGCCTTTTTGCAGATACTGGAAATCATACATACAGTAAATACATACACACACACACAGACTCACACACACACACACACATAAACACACATACACACACACTTTTCCTCTATAACTTCTTACTAACTTTATTGTTCGTTTACAAAAATCCAGCACTAAACAAATAAAAAAATGGACAAAACGAGAAAAAAAAAAGTTTTTAAAGATATAAAAAGGGTGTACAAACTGAATGAGGCCTATTTATTGATGACTGGTGTTTTCATTTTTGCTTTTGTTTTGCTACTCTTATAGCTTTGAGATGAATACGTAAATAAATAAATAAATACATTAGGCAGTCTTAAGAGAATGTTGCAACATTGTGAAAATGCCAAAAAAACACACACACACACACACACACACACACACACACACACACACACAGGGGGTAGAGGAGAATGGCGTGAGAGAAGAGGAGGAGAGGAGGAGTGGAAAAGGGAATAAAGGAGAGGAGAGGAGTGGAGAATGGCGTGAGAGAAGAGGAGGAGAGGAGGAGTGGAAAAGGGAATATAGGAGAGGAGAGGAGTGGAGAATGGCGTGAGAGAAGAGGAGGAGAGGAAAAGGGAATACAGTAGAGGAGAGGAGAGGAGAGATAGTGTACAGTGTGATTTTACCTCAGGGTGAAACTATCACAGTGTTCTGCAGTGTTAATTCGACACCATAAGACAGGTTATTTCAACTCTGGAAGGGGTTGAATGTTAATTGCTGTACTAAAAGAATCTGTGTCCTATTTACATTTGACAAGACAGTGAAATTAAACGTTTTATTGGAAATAAGCTCATTTGAGCTAAATGATTGGGTTTTACATTTCTCCTGTACTTCCAGCTCTTCCCTGATTCTGGCGGTGCAAATTTTATGTTGTATTAAATTATTTACCTCTTCACTTAGAGGGGTATGCCACTATTTTGGGGATTAATGCAGTTAAAATCGTTGGCTGGGGTTTATAAAGGTGGTAAAGTGTCTTATTTTTCATGTTAAGTGTTGTCTTGCTTTTTAAGACAAGTTAAAAGACGGAATATGTCGCTAAGCTAGTGAAAGTGAATGCATCCGTGTAGCATGCTACAATGCTACATGGATGCATTGACTTTCAGTAACTTAGCGACATATTCCCTCTTTTAACTTGTCTTAAAGCAAGACAACGGCTTACATGAAAAATAAGACACTTTGCCACCTTTATAAACCCCAGCCAACGATTTTAACTGCATTAAGCCCCAAAATAGTGGCATAACCCTTTAACCTGCTTTACTCCTGAATCAGCTTTGTATTAGGCCCCTTGCCTTCTAGAGTGTCGAACATACTATATGAAGAGCTCTTTTCCAAAACGCTACATCCACCATTTTTGACTTTTTGCATTTTAATATTGGAATTGACTGATAAGTAGTCCTATCATCTATGTGTGAATTCTTGCCATTCAAATGTTTTGAGAATATGCTTTTTAAACCTCTATAAAATGCATTTTGTAATGCAATTCAATGGAATGCCCAATACAAAAATGCCAATTTCCCAACATTCTATAAAATGGATATATCTCATAATATCTCATTATATATACTGTATATATATATATATATATATAATGGATATATCTCATTTTGGAAAAGAGCTCTTCATATACGGTATTCTCCTTTATAAGTGTTGTATTAGGTCCCTTGCCTTCTAGAGTGTTGAACATATTATATACTGTCCTTTATAAGTGTTGAATTAACACTGCATGATCCACTGTGGTGCTCCAGGGCTCTGTACCGTGGCCATTACACTTTGCTTTTCAACATGGTTACACCAAAACCCTATTTTCTTGGACTTTAATAACTGGAATTTACATTTAAACATTTATTGATCATTTTGCTTATCGATCTGTTTTATGTGTGGTTTTTTTGTTCTTTTGTTGTTTTTTTTCTGTTGTTGTTTATGTTTTTTGAGGGGAGTTTGGAGGGGTGGGGTTCACTGGGGAGTGAGTATAGGTTTGATCTTGACTTTGAGTGTTGAGGTTTTTTTTGTTTTTCTTTTTAAGTATTGCGAACAAAAAATATATATAAAGCAACTATATTCTGTACAAAAAAGAGAGAAAGAAACGTTGAGTACCTGTTATGATCAGCCTATGCATGTTTTATAAAGAGTTTTAAAAAGAAAAGAGGAAAGAATGATCATATTTAACCAGAGACACGGAACTCTGAACTCTGCTCTCAAACCCTATTGGTTGATGAGTTGAGGACAACTCAATGCTGATTGGTTGATTTGTTTGATATGAGGAGCTGAATTCTACTCAATGCTGAATGGCTTCTGGCCTGTTTGTTTGTTTGTTTGTTTGTTTGTTTGGATGTTTGTTTGTGCGCTTTGTGGAAATATACTGGAACAGCCTCCCCCTGCTGCATCACCATATTTGAATATGTGTGTGTGTGTGTGTGTGTGTGTGTGTGTGTGTGTGTGTGTGTGTGTGTGTGTGTGTGTGTGTGTGTGTGTGTGTGTGTGTGTGTGTGTGTGTGTGTGTGTGTGTGTGTGTGTGTGTGTGTGTGTGTGTGTGTGCGTGTGTGTGTGTGTTAGAAAGGGTGTCCCGCTATCTTTTTATTTGGGAGGGGATGGGGGGGCTTGGGAGAGTGGGGGGGGTTGAACTTCATGCCTTGAATCCTTTTGTAACAGGGGGGTTTTTTGGGGTGATTTTTTTTGGGGGGGGGGTCATATACTATGTGATGTGAGTGGAATGCGAAACCATGACAACGATGATGTAAACACTTGTACGTGCACACAGACAACACAAAACACGGCATAATACTTACACACACACACACACACACACACACACACACACACACACACACACACACACACACACACACACACACACACACACACACACACACACGCTAGCACACACACACACACACACACTTGAACTGATAATACTTACACACACACACACACACACACACACACACACACACACACACACACACACACACACACACTTTAGCATGCGTATAGAGCCTGTTGCCATGTGAGCCGACAGCATCGTGGTCCTACATGTCGAACCTGCATGACAGATGTCTGTTTATGTCACACACACACACACACGCACACACACACACACACACACACACATATATACACATACACACACACACACACACACACACACACACACACACACACACACACACACACACACACATATATGCACACACGCACGCACGCACACACACACACATATACACACGCGCGCACACACACACACACACACACACACACACAGACACACACACACACACACACACACACAGACGCACACACACACACCTGTACACACACATACACAATTTTACACATTTTCTGTTGTTCTATTTTTGTAAAAATGTGCCACACAAAGTCACAGAAACGATTATTATTATTATTATTACTATTATTATTATTATTATTATTATTATTATTATTATTATTATTACTATTATTGGTAACTTTGCTTTGTTTTGGGCAGAGTTGTAGTTTACGGATTTGAAGAGGATAAAGAATTTCATTCAGCCTTTTTTAAACAAGCAAAAGTGCCCAAGTAATTCACTACATGACATGAAACCTTGCACACACACACACACACACACAAACACACACACACCTCCGCTACACGACAAAACACCTTACACACACACAGACACACACACACACAGACACACACACACACCCACACACACACACACACACACACACACACACACACACACACACACACACACACACACACACCACCCTTCACTACACAACATGAAGCCTTGCTTTTGTAATTGAACTTTGAACATGTCGGCAGCCTTACACACACACACACACACACACAGACAACACACACACACACACACACACTTTGAACATGTCGACAGATGAAGCATGCACTTGCAACTATGAAAGTATTTTATATTACTGTTCAATAAAATGTGCATGACGATGAATCAGCGCTGTTGCGTCACTTCTTCTGTGTGTGTGTGTGTGTGTGTGTGTGTGTGTGTGTGTGTGTGTGTGTGTGTGTGTGTGTGTGTGTGTGTGTGTGTGTGTGTGTGTGTGTGTGTGTGTGTGTGTAAGTGTGAGTGTGTGTGTGTGTGTGTGTGTGTGTGAATACTAGAGAGAGAAGTTGTGTGTGTGTGCGTGTGTGTATGTGTGTGTGTGATTGATTGATTGATTGCTTTATTACAGACTCTGGGTCCATCCAGGCAAAAAACACAGATAAGATACAAGAACAGGACAAGACTACATACAGACATATAACAAATATAGAAGAGCAAATCATACAAACAATATAAAAAATAAACTTTAAAAAAACAACCATACTGACTCTCTTACAGTAAACACTTATACCAGTGCTTCCAATACTGGGATGTGCAGCGAGTGTCACTGTATGAAATGTTTATCATTGCCACAACATTATGGTTTTTAGAGTCATTCAGCCTACAGATGAATCTATACATTATATTTCTCAATAATGCAGACAGTGTATTGACTCCATGGCTCACACACAACTCACTTGCACTAGTCCATCTAGGTCTTCTTAGAAGTATCCTCAAAGCATCATTATAGGCCACTTGTAATCTCTGGAAGCTGGCTTTTTTATAGTTTAACCATAGATGCGCAGTGTATAAAGGAGAACAGAATGTCTTGAAGAGGGTCAACTTTACATTTACAGAGCAGTTACCAAATTTTCGTGCCAATATGTTTGCTTGCACATACAGCATACGGCACTGACGATAAATATCTTCATCATCTGTCAGTTGGTCAGTGATAACATGTCCTAAATATTTCACTTCCCTACAGGTGTTTAGGACCTTACCTGAAAGTCTGAATTCAGGGAAAGTCATGTGCTTGTCTTCCAGAGTCCTGCATATCATGATCACACTTTTAAGCTCATTGAATTTTATATCTTGCAGCTCCCCATACATAGAACACTCATTGAGGAGCTGCTGTAAACCAGCTGAGCTAGGGCTAAAAATAACACAGTCATCGGCATACATAAATAGGTTAATAACTGTACTGCCCACCATACAGCCAGTTTTACATGATCTTAGTTTATGAGACAGGTCGTTCATATAAAAATTAAATAATATGGGTGATAAAATACTCCCCTGTCTTACCCCATTACTTATATGAAAGGGAGCAGACAAGCAGTTGTCCCATTTTACCTGCATGGTTTGCTGCGCATACCAGTAAGACAGTATTCTGACTATGTACTTAGGGACACCAGCTGTACGAAGTTTATTAAATAATTTATCATGATTTATTCGATCAAAAGCCTTGGAGGCATCTAAAAAACAGATACAAATTGAAGAATTCTTTCTTTTATAGTTGTTCAACAGTTCCTTTAACATGTATATGCACATGTCAGTGCCATGTTTAGCTTTAAAACCAAATTGGTGGTCAGTAGAGCTAATCAAGTTATTAATTCTCTGCAGGATAATTTGCTCAACTACTTTAGATAAAATATTAGCTAGAGCAATGGGCCTGTAGTTATTAGAAGATCCCACTTTTCCAGCTTTGTCCTTAATCACAGGAACCAGCTGCACTGTCATCATGGATTCTGGAAGAAATCCATGGGACATGAGAGCAGTGAAGCACAAGGCAAGGAGTATGTATAATCTAAAGCTGGCATATTTCAGATGTTCAGCAGATATATGATCCATTCCTGTGGTTTTATTAGCTGATAGATTTTGTATCGCTTGGGAAACTTCATAGGAATTGATAATTTCAACAGATTCAACATTACCTACCTGACGGGCATTAGGCTGGGACAGATTAAACAGCTTACTGTAATGCATTCGCCATAGCTCTGCAATATTACCAGCACCAGACACTCCATCTACTGAGCATGGTAAAGAAGGTTTGTGCCCATTAATGTGCTTTACCTCTTTCCAAAAATCATTATTGGAGTTACTTACAAGCTTCCTGGCCATAGAGTCGGCCCTCATACATTCTTCATTTCTATTAATGAAGCGGACTGCATATTTATATTTTGCATTTGTACTCTTCTTATACCCAAAAATTGGCCCCTGCCTTGGCTTGCCAGCCATTGCCCAGGATTTAGTTGCTTCACGAGCCTCAGCATAAAATTCTGCTACATAAGTATTCCAGCCAGGCCGGACTTGTCCTCTCTTTGCGGCCTTAAGGTGAGGCTTACTAGCTTCAAGTAAACAGGAGATAATGTCTGTGTACATTGCTGATATGCAAGTTTTATGATTGTTATTTGTACAATTATAGTCTTTACATGAAAGTGCTTCTATGGGGATATACACATTGCTCAATAGCTGATCAGAATAGTTACAATAAGAATCCAAATCATCACATGACAGTGAGGCCCAGTCCAGTTTACAAGAACCACTAGACCTTGTATTTGCACTTTTAGCTGTTGCAGGTATGCACTCCAGTCTGACAACCATCTTAACTGGGATGTGATCAGAAGTGGCTACATTATATAAGATTTCCATATTCATTAAGGATGCATGCGCATCAGCTGTAGAGAGACAATGATCTAACCAAGATGTGGTGTGCCACGCCTCACTAATATGTGTGTAACTTTCAGTTGACAAAAGTTCTCTACTGGAGAGGATAAGATTATTATCTTCACAGAACTGACTTATATGGTTAGCAAAGCTTGACCTTTTGTCAGAAATGTCCGCATTCATATCTCCAACAATAAAAACATTTGTAAAAGCCTCACTTTGCAGGTAAGAGCTAATAAAAGCAAGCTTGTTAACATATTCTTCCTCATGATGTTGACATTCATATGGAAGATAAATATTTAAAATAATAAATTTCTTATCACCGTGAGTGACCTGTATAGCAATGCACCAGTCCACAGAGAGTCTTATGACATTAATGGCTGAGTCCAGGCTCTTATTCCACAGAATTGCCACACCTCCTGGAATTCTGCCCTTTTTTATACCCAGGCTGAGGTCAGTAGTGGACTCCCCGGCCCCATGAAAGCGGTCACTTATAGAGTTCAGACCATTTAAGTCTTGTTTTGTTAGGAAAGTTTCCTGTAGGCACAAGACGTGACATTGTTCCAATAGTTGGTCAACGATGATGCGTCGGGCTTTATTTTCTGCACTGTGGCCCAGACGTAAGCCCCGACAGTTGTATGATAGAATGTTTATATCCATAGGAACACCATTAGCCCCTTGCG
Source organism: Engraulis encrasicolus (assembly GCF_034702125.1). Lineage (NCBI taxonomy): Eukaryota > Metazoa > Chordata > Actinopteri > Clupeiformes > Engraulidae > Engraulis > Engraulis encrasicolus. The sequence goes on from NC_085877.1 coordinate 47,529,817, forward strand.
TCAGTGGCGAGCGCACCCGTGGCCCCAGCAGCTGATGTAGCGACATTGTCAGTTATTCCATTCTTCCGCGGTTCATAGAAACGCCTGACATATGTTCCTTCAGGCCATAGCTCCGGGTTATAAATATCGCCAATGTCTTTGCACTCCGCAGATACTTTAAATGACGCATATCTGGTGTTAACTGTGGCAATCCTTTCGCATGCCACCTGTCCGAGTTTACTGGCAAGGTGAGAGCGCAGCACCTCAGCATCTATATCGGGTGAGAATCTGGATGCAAAGACACTCACCCTTTTTGTTGTTATCATTTTAATGCCCCCTGCAGCTCCTGTGCCCACAATCGTTTTTCCAGCTTTCTTTTGTCTCAGTGAGGATTTCCCTATGTGTGGTCCATGTTGGTAATCCTCAGTGCGCTTTCGTTTCCCCTTTCTCACCGCGTCGCTCCACTTTAATAAACCAGGGCTGTGTGTTGGAGTGGAACTCTCCATTGTATGAAGCTTTACTCTTTGGAGCTCTTCTCTGTGTCTGTCCTCCAGCATTTCAGTCCCCACCGCTAGGCTATCGGTAACTCCAGCAGATGATATGTTGGCAACATGGTCAATGTTTGTAGCCTCTGGACGCTTTACCGGCGCAACAGAACCGCTGTGACCGTTACCAGAGTGCTGTTCCAGGGCACCAACCAGACGGGTAACGTCCGCCGTAGTTCCACGCAAGCACTCACTTATTTCAGTCTGTCGCTCAATGGCAAGTTTCATAGCGGACACATCACAGTGTACCTGCTCCAGTTTCCGAAGTAGGCCGCAGACATCCATATTGGAAAAGTTCACTGGTGGCAACTCCTCCAAATAATGAGACACAAATCTCGGGATGTTTTCTCCGCACTCATTTAAGACTTTGAGACAACTCTTGATGTTATTCGCGTCTTTTTGAGCCCCTTTGTGTACAATGTTCCGTCTATTAGAAGGGCAGATTTCAAATAGCGTTTTCTTTGACGCCTCTATCCAGTCGGAGTCGAAGTTGTTGGCAGCTAACAGGACAATTTCATCCTGACTTAAAGTTCTCATTTTCACGGAAAGGAAATGTAAAAGTTCATCTTCCACTATTACTTTCCCATCTGTAGTCCTATAGATGTCTGGCTTTAATCTTACTCGTATGCTGCAGTGTCGCCCGCCATCTTTGATGAGCTCACATGCAAACCTTGTGAGAGAGAGAGAGATGGAAAAAGACTGTGTGTGTGAAAGCGTGCGTGCGTGTACGTGTGTGTGTGTGTGTGTGTGTGTGTGTGTGTGTGTGTGTGTGTGTGTGTGTGTGTGTGTGTGTGTGTGTGTTTCAGAACATTCTCTGGAAAGCTGTCGGGCACCGTTTCTCAGGAAACTACTGTTTAGACCTAATTAGACTGACACACAATCAGATTGCAAAGGCCCAGAGGGTGTGTGTGTGTGTGTGTGTGCTTGCGTGCGTGCGGGCGTGCGTGCGTGTGTGTGTGTGTGTGTGGTATGAGAAATCCAGGCCACTCTCTGGTCCACCCATGCGGGCCATCATTCATATCGACTCACCTGATTGGCTCAGTACGCTGTCAATTACTCTCCTAACCAAATCAGCAAGCAGCTTGTTAGAGAGATATGGGAGGGGTGGGGTTTGGTTTGGTCAGGGCCACTGCTAGACATAAGCAGAGTACGGCAAGGCAAGGCAAGGCAAGTTTATTTGTATAGCGCATTTCATACACAGGTGCAACTCAATGTGCTTCACAAAATTAACAAATGCAAAAAGAAAGGAAACATGGAAGAAAGAAGGAAATAAATTAGAGTCAAAGAACATTTAAAACATTAAGATAAAACATAAGGTAAAATGATAATAATAATAATAATAATAAAATAAAAAATAAAATAAACAGAGTACACGGAGTACTTAAGGCACCAGCCAGTGCTTAGGGAACAACCACTTTTACCTTAAAATTGGGGCCTCCTAACTTGATATTGACAGAAAATAACGTTATAAAAAAACTATGGAATTACTTTACATATTTATTAGTTAGTAGATTATTATTATGGTAACACTTTATTTTAGGGATACATCTATTAGCACTAATACATACAATGTTCCCGTATAAGTAACTTGTAAGGCATGTACAAAGCAAAATCAAACATTTGTTAGGCATGTATTCGCAATTTAACCTTAGTAAGGACCTAGTAGGCCTTAGCATTTGCTTAGTACATTCCTTACAAGTTACTTATACAGGCATTAACATTGTATGTATTAGTGCTAATACATGTGTTTGTGTGTGTGTGAAAGAGAGTGTGTGTGTGTGTGTGTGTGTGTGTGTGTGTGTGTGTGTGTGTGTGTGTGTGTGTGTGTGTGTGTGTGTGTGTGTGTGTGTGTGTGTGTGTGTGTGTGTGTGTGTGTGTGTGTGTGTGTGTGTGTGTGTGTCCTTGGCAGTCCAAGGTGTTTCTGTTGGCACGTACATTGACGCTGTTTGATTGAAAACCTGCTCAAAACACACTCCCATTACTGCACACACACACACACACACACACACACACACACACACACACACACACACACACACACACACACACACACACACACACACACACACACACACACATTAGTGGGATGAAGAACAGCATTGTTCTCCAGCAGGCGGGAAAGGAGGATGTGTTTGTGTGTGTGTGTGTGCGTGCGTGCGTGCGTGTGTGTGTGGGAGGAGGATGTTTGTCTCAGGTAGAACTGCATACATCCTGTGCCTCAGGCATTTCTCACTGTCTGTCTGTGTGAGTGTGTGTGTGTGTGTGTGCACGTGTGTGTGCTTCCACATGTGCTTGTGCATGTGCGTGTGCTTGTGCTAGTGCGTGTGCGTACTCGTGCGTGCGTGTGTGTGTGCGTGTGCTTGCACATGTGCTTGTGCTTGTGCGTGTGTGTGTGCGTACTCGTGCGTGCGTGTGCGTGTGTATGTGGGTGTGGGTGTGTGTGTGTTGACAACAAGGTGAGGTGAGAAGAAAACATTTGAAAACACTCAAAAGAGAGTACAAAAGTTAAATGGACACTGTGCAGGAAATGGTCAAAAAAGGTACTGCAACTATGCTGCTCATTGAAACTGGGCTGCCTATTGCCAAAGTTGATCTTTACATGAAAGCTTACTGAGTGAGTATTAAACAAATATTTTCAAGTATGGTCCAAGTACAGTCATTTTTGTAGCTAAAAATGGCTATTTTTGGAAATTCAAAATGGCGGACCATGGAGAAGATCCCCTTTTCATGTATGAAAATTGCAATTTTTCCAGTAAAAATGAATACTTAGAATTTGACGGTGGTGGTAAGTATTCGTGAAAA
>NC_085877.1:47553142-47555642 GCF_034702125.1 Engraulis encrasicolus
AAGGCAGGGCAAGGTGAGGCAAGGCAAGGCAAGGCAGGGCAAGGTAGGGCAAGGCAAGGAGAGGCAAGGCAAGGAGAGGCAAGGCAAGGAGAGGCAGGGCAAGGCAAGGCAAGGAGAGGCGAGGCAAGGAGAGGCAGGGCAAGGAGAGGCAAGGAGAGGCAAGGCAGGGCAAGGAGAGGCAAGGCAGGGCAAGGAGAGGCAAGGCAGGGCAAGGAGAGGCAAGACAAGGAGAGGCAGGGCAAGGCAAGGCAGGGCAAGGCAAGGAGAGGCAAGGCAAGGCAAGGCAAGGCAAGGAGAGGCAAGGCAAGGAGAGGCAAGGCAAGGCAAGGAGAGGCAAGGCAAGGAGAGGCAAGGCAAGGCAAGGCAAGGAGAGGCAAGGAGAGGCAAGGAGAGGCAAGGCAAGGAGAGGCAAGGAGAGGCAAGGCAAGGCAAGGCAAGGCAAGGCAAGGCAAGGCAAGGCAAGGAGAGGCAGGGCAAGGAGAGGCAAGGCAAGGCAAGGCAAGGAGAGGCAAGGCAAGGAGAGGCAAGGCAAGGCAAGGCAAGGAGAGGCAAGGCAAGGCAAGGGAAGGCAGGGCAAGGCAAGGCAAGGGAAGGCACGGCGAGGCAAGGCAAGTTGTGACGTCACAACCGTCTTAGAGGATCGTTTGTATAACTTGTCTGCTTGCTGACCATATGTTTAGGCCTTTGTAAATTCCAGTATTTAATATGTAATTCCATTCAGAAAGCCGCATTTCATAAACAAGTGCAACTCAATGTGCTTCACAAAAACAAAACAAAAAAAGAAATAAATTAAAAGCTAAAAGAAAGGAAACAAGACAGAAAGAAAGACATCAAAGTCAAAGAAAATTAAAACATTAAGATAAAACATATGGCAAAATAAAAATAAGAATAGAAATGTCTGAGAACAGCTTCGTCTTGAGTCTAGATTTAAGATCAAGCTACAATACCACACGAACACCTTCTGTCATTCTCACTGGTGAAAGATCCTCTGGTGGTATCAAGCATAAAAAAAAAATGTTAAGAAATTACAATACTTAAAAGTGCTTGATGCAGCACATCATGAATGGCAAATTGCACTTTTGACAGTTAGACTATGGTATTTTTGAAGTGATGAACGTGTGAATGATTGAAACATTTTAACCCCTTAGCGCAGCACTATGGCTCTCTGTAATGTCATAGCAATGTTGTTTTGATGTAGTTAAGCCTTTTCAGCAAGTGAATAGTGTCGCCGACGACCCCTGCTGCAGTAAGAGGCTACGAACTTGAAACACACTGGCTAACATCTGTCAATCATGCCTGGACTCACCATTATTCAATTACTGCCTTCACCTGCCAAATGACTGATGACTCTGGTCACATGGTACTCTTGCACCTGTATATAAACCTGGACTATCAACACTTCAGGTGCTTGCTGGCCTGCATGGCACTTGTTTGCCTACTTCCCTGTTTGTGGGTGCATGTCAAGCGAAAGGGAGTTTTTCCTCACCCCTGATGCCACCAGGGGCCGCACCTGAGCGCCCAATCTCTGTGTGACTATCTATGACTTATGCTAGGCCCAGCCACTATAGACCTTACGCATCTAAGAATCCTGGTCCTAAACTACGTTGACCTCATGACTCTACAATCTCTATCTATCTCTTCTTCCTCTGCCTTCCTGCTATTTCTGCCTCTCCTCTATACCTCTCCTTTTAAATCCATCTCTAACAATTATGTGTTTTTCACATTTGTTAAGCACTTTGAGTTGCATGCCTTGTATGACACAGTGCTATACAAATACAATTATTATTATTATTATGTGCCATTATTTGTGGCACTGTTGCATATTATTAGCCTGGGAGATGGTCTGATCTTACTCTGCCATTTAAATTCATTGGAGTTCCGAATTCAAAAACCCATATTGGACTTAATTAGCATGACTGTCACGATTTAGTGTCGCAAAAGCATACAAATAGCAAAATAAAAGTGTGAATAGTGTTACCTTAAAACAGACTTCGCTGGTGAGTTCTGCGTCACCACTCTCAACTGTTTGCTGATTGGCTAAACAGTGAGCGAACCGAGCTAGGAGGGTTTTGCCAGACCATAGGTGACTCCAAAATCTTTGGGTGGAAGTACATAGGATGGCATCGCCAGGCTAGCAGATTATGTGCTTGCTGCAAATTATGCTTTGATTTGAGAGCTAGCTTGTAGTGCTACTTGTTTGCTGTGCTACTCGATGCGGATGAAGTTTTTACAGACTGACGAATGCTAATTTAATGAAAGCAGACATATTCATCTGTTTGCCCCTCAAGAGCTGATGAAAGATCACCCAGCACACTCACATCACCTTTGCAACGTAGTGTGCACTGAAATTCCATTTACGCCAGACATATGCAAGGCACAGCCCCCTAAATTGCACCTCAAGTGCTATCATGCTCAAGGCTACCTCAGTCATGGTGGAAGATGGGGGTTGGTATGGTAACAAGGTCAGGCTACCTCAGTCATGGTGGAAGATGGGGGTTGG
>NC_085877.1:47563142-47565642 GCF_034702125.1 Engraulis encrasicolus
CACATCCCTAACCAGTAGGACACGGCTGCACCGTGGAAGGTCACCATTGGCCACACACACAAACATACACATACACATACACACACACACACACACACACACACACACACACACACACACACACACACACACACACACGTTTCTTTTGGGCTAGTTTTCAGGACGTCAGTCGCTTATTTCTCGTAGAAATTCTGGCAACCCTGCGCACTACACCCCACTGCCTCCAGTGGGCAGCATGCAAGCAACCGTGCCCTAAATGTCAAGGACTCTTATTATGTTTTTTGTTGTTCTTGTTTTAATTATTCTGCTTCCTGTTGCTCATTTCCTCATTTCCTGTTTGCAGGGCGACCACAGACGACGTCACCAGATCCTCCCATAGACCCTGGTGAGGTTGTGTGTGTGTGTGTGTGTGTGTGTGTGTGTGTGTGTGTGTGTGTGTGTGTGTGTGTGTGTGTGTGTGTGTGTGTGAGAGAGAGAGAGAGAGAAAGAGAATGAGAGAGAGAGAGAGAGAGAGAGAGAGAAAGAGAGAGTGGGAATGAGAGAGAGAGACAGAGAGAGAGACAGAGACAGAGACAGAGACAGAGGGGGGGGGTATACTGTATGTTTTTGTTTGATTGTTTGTTTGTGTGCATTCTGTGTGTAGCCACAGTTCTTTCAATTAACACGTTTTTTTAAAAATATATATTTTTCATTATTGATATTATTATCATCATCATCATGATCATCATTATTATTGTTATTTTTATTATAATTATTATTATTATTATTATTATTATTATTGTTGTTGTTGTTATATAGACTCCCCAACAACACCTGCTGCACCTGCTGCTCCGACAGAGATAGGTAGAAAACACCACACACACACACACACACACACACACACACACACACACACACACACACACACACACACACACACACACACACACACACACACACACACACACACACACACACACACACACACGCTCTCTCTCTCTCTCTCTCTCTCTCTCTCTCTCACACACACACACACACACACACACACACACACACACACACACACACACACACACACACACACACACACACACACACACACACACACACAAACACACACACACACTTGGCAAAAGCAGCACAGTTTGGTTGCAATACCTACTCTGGCCACCATCCTACACACTTTAATAATGTCTATTTCTACGTCTCCTTTCTACAGTGGCAACAACAGTTAAGTCTACTGATTCAGATGAGGCACCAAAATCCACAGAGAGTGAGTACCTTCCCATACACACACACACACACACACACACACACACACACACACACGCACACGAACACGCACGCACGCACGCACGCACGCACACACACACACACACACACACACACACACACACACACACACACACACACACACAAACATGCACATACACACACACACACACACACTACACTGGGGCGGAAATGAGGCGAAGACCATTATGTGCAAGGAGTGAATTGCACGGTTATATGGCATGGCGCTATTCAGACATGCCGCTAATCAGACATTGATGTCTATTGTCTGAATATCGGCACGTTTCTCACAGAAATCTGCCATTTCTGTGGTTTGTGCTACGGTTGCTCAGGTTTTTTTCAGTTTAGGGAGAGTGCATTCGGTTACCCTAACCTTAATCCTGACCCTGACCCTAACCCTGACCCTGCGGCATATCTGGTGTCTGAATAGCGGCATGTCTGATTAGCGGTATGTCTGAATAGCACTTGCCCCCCCCTGAATTGCACCATGGCCGTCCAACATCTGTGAAACAGCTACCTGAGGTCTTCAGAGAGACAACAATGACGATAGACGGAGCGAGTTTATTAGTGATTGCGTGTGTGTGTGTGTGTGTGTGTGTGTGTGTGTGTGTGTGTGTGTGTGTGTGTGTGTGTGTGTGTGTGTGTGTGTGTGTGTGTGTGTGTGTGTGTGTGTGTGTGTGTGTGTGTGTGTGTGTGTGTGTGTGTGCGTGCGTGTAGGTTAGGAAAGGAGATCAGGGTTGGGTCTACAGGGGCGGTTCTATCATTGGGCAAGGTCGGGCAATTGCCCGGGGCCCTGTCCAGTCAGGGGCCCCGTCGTCAATCGACATTTATGCATCGATTTTTCATGCGGTGGCAATTTAAGCTTTCGGGGCCCTTGGCCGCAGTTCGATGGGGCCCACCTAGATAATCTTGCTTTTGGGCCCATGTTTCCGTTGTTACGCCGCTGCCTGCATTTAAACACCATCGATTATGAATTCATAATTTAAAGGGGGCCTCGAAATTGTTCTTTGCCCAGGGCCTCAGATTTTCTAAAACCGCCCCTGTGGGTCTAGCACTAACAATCTGCATGGAACTACGGAGGGGTTGAAATGGGGTGGGGACCGCTATGTGCAAGGAACGAGTGGAATGTGCAATAACATAGAAGAAAGACTGTAGTAGCCTGATTATCATCGACGTTCAAATCTCTTCGAGACTTGGTCTGACCAAGAGCATAACAATTAACATTTCT
>NC_085877.1:47580642-47630642 GCF_034702125.1 Engraulis encrasicolus
AACTACAGTATATGCGATGTATGCGTTGCAGGGGGGCGCCAGAGAGAGGGGGGCGCCAAAGAGAGGGCATTGGAGGGCGCCAAATAATTATTAAAGCGATGGTTCGGAGTAGAATCACCCTAATGCCATTTGAACCGTGACACCCATCCACCTTTACACCCGAAGTGTTTTCTGCCGCAGGCTTACATCAACAGAGTTGCCGTGTTATTCGATGTTTATTCCGGATAGCTTGACTCAAGCGCATATGGATCTTGGGCACCGTCTCCAAACTTTCCCCACAAAAATAACATGTCATGACACCAAACTTCTACAGTATAACAAATGTGGTTTGTACTCACAAAAAGATGAATTTGAAACTTTGTACATAGTCCAGGAGTTTATTAGTAACAACACACGAGACGATTAGCTTTTCTGCTGCTAAACATCCGTCGACGGTGTCACGGTTCAAATGGCATTAGGGTGATTCTACTCCGAACCATCGCTTTAAGTGTTTTTTTTTTTTGGGGGGGGGGGGGGGGGGTGCACCAAAATAGTTCTCGCATACCCCCCCCCCAGAAATGAGTAGCTGCACCCCTGACCCACCCCCAGAAAGGGTGCCCCGTCACCCCCCCCCCACCCCCCGAGGCGATGTGGGGTCAGATGGATACATTGCAGAGAGGCAATGGCAGGGGGCAACCTGGGGTTAGGAGCCTGCAGAGGAGGATGAGGAAGAGAGGAGGAAGGGGAGATGAGGGGGGGGGGAGTAGGGGTTAGGAGCCTTGCAGAGAGGATGAGGAGGAGGAGGAAGGAGAGAGGAGGAAGGAGGAGGGAGGAGGAAGGAGGAGAGAGGAAGGAGGAAGAGGAGAGAGGAGGAGAGAGGAGGAAGGAGAGAGGAGTTAGGGGCAATAGGGGTTAGGTGAAGAGGAGGAAGCTGTCTTGCAGAGGGGAAGGAGAGAGGAGGAAGAGGAGAGGAGAGGAAGGAGAGGAGGAGGAGAGAAGGAAGGAGAGAGGAAGAGGGAGAGGAGGAGGAAGGAGAGGAGGAAGAGGAGAGGAGGAGGGAGAGAGGAGGAGGAGGAAGAGGAAGGAGGAAGAGGAGAGGAGGAGAGAGGAGGAAGGGGGGAGGAGGAAGGAGAGAGGAGGGAGGAGAGGAGGAGGAAGGAGAGAGGAGGCAGGAGGGAGAGGAGGAGGGAGAGGAGGAGGGAGAGAGAGGAGGAGGGAGAGGAGGCAGGAGGGAGGGAGAGGAGGGAGAGGCAGGAGGGAGAGGAGAGGAGAGAGAAGGAAGGAGGAAGGAGAGAGGAGGAGGAAGGAGAGGGGAGGAAGGAGAGAGGAGGAAGAGGAGAGGAGGAAGGGGAGAGGAGGAAGGAGGGAGGAGGAAGGGGAGAGGGAATGGAGAGAGGAGGAAGGGGAGAGGAAGTGGAGAGGAAGAAGAGGAGGAGGAATGGGGAGAGGAGGAAGAGGAGAGGAGGAAGGGGAGAGGAGGAAGAGGAGAGGAGGAAGAGGAGAGGAGGAAGAGGAGAGGAGGAAGAGGAGAGGAGGAAGGAGAGAGGAGGAAGGAGAGAGGAGGAAGGAGAGGAGGAGGAAGAAGAGAGGAGGAAGGAGGAAGAGGAGAGGAGGAAGGGGAGAGGAGAGGAGGAGAGGAGGAAGAGGAGAGGAGAGGAGGAGGAAAGAGAGAGGAGGAAGGAGAGAGGAGAGGAGAGGAGGAGGAAGAGGAGAGGAGGAAGGAGGAAGAGGAGAGGAGGAAGGAGAGGAGGAAGGAGAGAGGAGAGAGGGGGAAGGAGAGAGGAGGAAGGAGAGAGGAGGAAGAAGAGAGGGGGAAGGAGGAAGGAGAGAGGAGGAAGGTGCCTTGCAGAGGGCAACCTGGGGTTAGGTGCCTTGCAGAGAGGAAGGAGAGAGGAGGAAGGAGAGAGGAGAGAGGGGGAAGGAGAGAGGAGGAAGGAGAGAGGAGGAAGGAGAGAGGAGAGAGGGGGAAGGTGCCTTGAAGAGGGGAAGGGAGCAGTAGGGGTTAGGAGCCTTGCAGAGAGGAAGGGGAGGAGGAAGGAGAGGAGGAAGGGGAGAGGAGGAGGAAGGAGAAGGAGAGGAGGAAGAGGAGAGGAGGAAGAGGAGAGAGGAGGGGAGGGAGAGGAGGAAGAGGAGAGGAGGAGAGAGGAGGAAGGGGGGAGGAGGAAGGAGAGAGGAGGGAGGAGAGGAGGAGGAAGGAGAGAGGAGGGGAGGGAGAGGAGGAAGAGGAGAGGAGGAGAGAGGAGGAAGGAGAGAGGAGGAGGAAGAGGAGAGGAGGAGGGAGAGAGGAGGAAGGGGAGAGGAGGAAGAGGAGAGGAGGAGGGAGAGGAGGAAGAGGAGAGGAGGAAGGTGCCTTGCAGAGGGGAAGGGAGCAATAGGGGTTAGGTGCCTTGCAGAGAGGAAGGAGAGAGGAGGAAGGAGAGAGGAGGAAGAGGAGAGGAGGAAGGGGGCAATACAGCCAGTGAAGACTTGCAGAGAGGAAGGAGAGAGAAGGAAGGGGAGAGGAGGAAGGGGCAATATACAGTCAGCCACCATCTATAAAATGCAATACCTGGTACTGCATTACCTCTACGACTCCCCTTGTGGTCCTGACACCCTTATAGATTGACAGAGTTATTTAGGAACAGGAAGGGTGCCCCCACCCCCCACTCCCAGGAAGGGTGACCCCCCCCCCCCAGGCAATGTGAGTCAGATGGAGACCTTGTAGAGAGGCCAGATGCTATCATGGCACCATCTATTACATGTGTTTACTGGAAGGGGGTAGTAGTTTAACTTGTGTGTACATGTTTATGTGTGTGTATGTCCATGTGTGTGTGTGTGTGTGTGTGTGTGTGTGTTTGAGTGTGAGAGAGAGAGAGAAGAGAGTTGATTCCTGAAGGTCACTGTGTCCTTGTGCTTCCTCTTCAGCGGCCGCCCGATAATCTGAAGGTCATCTGGAAGGTCACAGCGGAACACTACCGACCCTGGCCTGGCTGAAGGTCACCATGACAACACTACCGACCCCCTGGCTACACCCCCCAAGTCCAAAACCGGAGGACGAGGAGTGGATACATCCTACTATGACCTGAGGAGTAGTCCAAGAACATGCTTAAGTGATCACAAAACAGGCTTAGTTACCTTACAGGAAGTGCTAAACCTGCTAACAGATAGCCCAGTTATTCAACAAAATGTAAACTCAATAGCCAGACTACATGTGACGGTGTTCCGTTTTCAGAGACGAAGTCGAAATATACCAGCTGGTTAAGGCCTCCAGGCCCTTCTATGTGATATGATTTACCACAACCTCAAGCCAAGGTCAACTTCACCTGTTTTACTACTGAGCCATGTTCTTGGAATACCCCACAGGATGTGCATGATGGGCAAGCTGGATTCAACCTAGATTTACAATCCAGTGCCACAGATTCCAAATTGCCTGCTTTTACCTTCCCAATTCAATCAGGGAATTGTTAAATTGGGCAGGTCAAACAAGGTCATTTTGAATATGTGGCACAGGATTGTAGCTTCTGTATCCAGGTTGCCACTAGTTATCACTATGACCACATCAGGGTGATATCAGAGAGCACAAGTCCTGCTGCCCCACATGTTACTGCTTTCAGCCAGTTCACTACAACATTTGATATCGAAGAGGAATGATTGATTAGCAACATCACAGTCGATGTTGACATCACAGGCAGAAAAAAGGAAAGGGAAGGCATGGACCTCTACTCAGGTGCTGTTTCCACGTAGCAGGATATTTATTTTAGCAGGGTATTTTTTTCTCCTGTTTAGGTGTAAACGCAACATGTGGATAAAAATAAATCCTCCATTGTAACAAATGTGTTTCAGCCCCCTAAATAGGATATTTTTTTCTCCTGCTTTTTATACCTGGATTTTAAATATCTGCTACGTGGAAACGGAAGGCCAAAACCAATGCAAAACCAATGCAACCAGGAGAATTAAAAATATCCACATATAAAAAATATCTAGCTACGTGGAAACAGCGCCTCAGTCCAGCATGACCGCCTCTGTACCCAGTTTCTCGAAAGCATCATTGCTAACCAGTTAGCATATTCCTTGGTTCTTCATGGGAAATTGCATTGCAACCAAGTAAGTTGCTACCTTAGTTAGCTATGACATTGTCGAGAAACGCACCCTGGTTAAGTCAAATGGTAAATAGAGCACATGAGAACCAGTTATGTGTGTATTGCTTAGATGAAACATGATACTGTGTGCATAGGCTAACGTGTATACAGCGTGACTGATAGGCAAACCTTAGTAACCATTTCATTTGTTAACCAATAAGAAACTATTTTATAGGGCAGGATGGTTCTATTCAAATCCAAAAAAAACATTTGTTTTTTTTGTATATGTGTTTGTTTTTGTTTTGTTTTGATATGCAATCCACTGACAAAATGGATCGTTCCCATTGCCTGTCTTTGTCAGTATATTATGTCAGTAATTTGTCAGTATATAATCTTGCTGTACACACGGTCTCTTACACTGAATACACAAAAAATCTGCTGTATTATATTTGGGCCTTTCTCATTGATGTTTGTTGGAGGGAAAATTGGCAGGGTTTTTATTTCTGAACTGGATTTTTGGATTGAACATAGTTGCTACGTTTACATGAGACATTTCATTCTGAATTAGCTCACTTTAATTCTGAATAAATCTTTATTCCGCTTTGAAAACCTCAACACTTCTTAATTCAGAATTAACTGAAAGATCGAAGTAAACTCGACGGAGCTATTTGATTCTGAATGATTAATTAAAAACGCCATGTAAACATAATCATTGTCGTAATAAGCTACTGCAACTCGGGCTCAGCAACTTTCAATACTCATGAACGGCGTGACGTTGTCCATGTGCGTTACGCCCATTTGTGGGGGAAAACAACCCATGCAAGTCAATTGGTGATGTTGGGGTTTAATAAACGTAAGATACAGACCTGTTAACTATCGTTGTTCACGCGCAACATGCCGAAAACGTGTTGTGTTGCCGGCTGTTCAAATAATATAGCCAAACAGCCGTGGCTGAAGCATGGAATGTGTTCATTTAGGCTAGCCGATTTAGCATGTAAGTCAATGAGACATTCGGTTTGTTTTCACCCATAAAGGGGCGTAACGCAAATTTAAGAGCAAAGTACCCGGATGGCCGTTCATGAGTATCCAGTGCCACCCTCCTCGTCAGCACAGGTGAGCTCACTAACAAGCTGTGTTAACGAGCAACAGGTGTGTTCAATTGGCAATTATTCAAACCAATAATGGCTGGTGTGGGGATGTAGAAATTACAACCTGGTTGCCCCATAGCAGTCAGTGTGTTGAAGTCATTTGTTGTAATGTGTTTTATGTAGCCTGATAAACCAGACTAAATGTGGATGTCTAATTTAGTCTGGCCTTGATGCATAATACATCCGAAGATTGTTGATGAGAACAACCTTCCCTCAAAACCCTGCCCACTTTGATTCAAAACACATCTTTGCGTTGTAATTGGTTTGCCAGATTCATGGCATTCTGGCTTCATTGAATCATTATGCGAGGCCAGACCCACCCGTAGACAAAACATTTTGCCGTCCAGCGGGTGGCGCTGGTTCACCAGGCTATGTTTTATGTTCAGAACTTTTACTTTTTGGCCTTGCCGTGGCTGAAGCAGTTGGGCACTGCACTGTTACACCCGGCGGCCCGGGTTCGAGTCTAGCCAGGGTCCTTTGCCGGCCCTTCCACGTCTCTCCCTCCCCTCTTGCTTTGCCGGCCCTTCCACGTCTCTCCCTCCCCTCTTGCTTTGCCGGCCCTTCCACGTCTCTCCCTCCCCTCTTGCTTTGCTGTCTATCTCACTGCCCTGCCAGTAACAGGGTTGCCAGATGAGGCTGATGATTTCCAGTCCAAAAAAAATGCTTAAAACCCTCATAGAAGCACAAAATCCCGCCCAATTCTATTGATTTCTATGGCAAAAATTGGGCGGGTTTTTCTGCTAAATGCCATTTTTTCACACACACGGCCATCCTAAGCAGCCCAATTGGGCGGGAAACAGCCCAATCTGGCAAAACTGGTCATTAATAAAGGCTCAAAAAGCAACAACAAAAAAAAACTTTAAAAAAGGAAAAAAACTTGTACTTTTATGTTCAAAGCTTTTTCCAGACAATTATGTTGCTAGTGTGCTGCCTTGCAGGCAAATGCTGTGCCTTGCATTTTGACTTTTCACAATTTACTACAGACACAGTTTCCATTCAGACGTAAAATGTCCATGTGTCTTGTCTTTGAATTGTAGGCATGTACACATTTTGTATCTTGCTTTAAAACCTATTTCATTCATGCTGTGTGTTATGTGGGCATGTTACCGTTCAAAGCTATTTCGGGAAAACATGCTCTTCATAAGTAGGCCAACAGCTGTGTTTCACTGCTGTCAATCACTGTTACTGCTGTTTAATAAACTATCTACTGTCTATCCTATAGCATGAATCAATTATTTAAATCAAACAAAAACAGTTAACAGTTCACCAAATACCATAGACACAATACACACTTGTTGCATTCATGTAAACTGCTGAGGTTATGGCGCATATTTGTTGTTGATTTTTGATGTTGTTTGTTTGCTTTTATTTGTACATTCATGATTTTGTTGATCTCTGTATTACATAAAATTTAGTTGTGCCTGCACGCCCATAAGAAGTCAGTACTAGAATAAAATTTTCACAAACTATGCATTGTCATCTCTGAATCTACTGTAAGCCCTCTTAATAAAAAATAAAAATCTGTTAACACTCCAGTGTTGTTGATTTAGCGTCTTTAGCCATCTCTGGTGACTAAAAACCCCATCTAACGAATTTTTGGACATTCCAGCGACTTTAAAAAATCTATTTTCAATGACGACATAATTGTACCTGTAAGACCCCTTACACACTAGGCCAGTAGAGCTTCGCGGAACATCCGCGTTTTTTTACTGGCGTCGGGGGAAAATACATTGAAACATATCTGTCCTTACACACCAAGCCGGGTCCGCGCCGAGCTGCATTTGGAAAATAGAACTCGAGCGTATTTTTCACGCCAGCGACGTGTCATGTAAATGAATGGCAAAGTAGCATTCTAGCTTTGGCTGTGAGTTGGGTTTTGAACAGGACTGGCCGCGCACGCCGACAGTGCCATAACCGACAGTGTGATTTTCTCTGCCTTTCAAGGTAGAGAAAATCACACTGGCCAAAACTAAAGCCGGGCATACACTGTGCGGTATTTTCACTCGTGGGTCTTAAGCTTCTGCTCACACTGCACGAAGGGATTTCACTGTTTAAAAGTTCACAACTCACGACTCACGTCCTCACACTACACGAGCCGACAGTCGGATGCGAGCGAAAAGCTTCGGCCATACGACGCGACAGGCATGTTCCCCGGTCTGCAGAGGAGGGAACATATGCGCACCTGAGGTGGAGATGAGGTCGCGCTCGACAGCGAATCGCACGACCCTATTCATTTGTGCATGTGAACTGTCAAATCGGGTCGTAGCACTGCTTTAACTCTGCGATTTACGCACGAGCCACGACCAGAATTTCAAACCGTTTTGATTTTCTTGCGACCCTGCGATTGCACGATCGTGAGGCGAAATCGCTTGTCGTTACCCCATGTACACTGCACGATGCGAGACTCGCGATTGACCTGCGATTGAGCAAGAAATCGGCCCGACTCTCAAAAAGTCGTGCGAGTGCCAAATCGGGGCAAAAGTCGCACAGTGTAAGCCCAGCTTAAGCAGAAAGACCACGTTCGTCCCGTTCCGTCCCGCGACCGTTCCGGTCTTTCTGCTTAGTATCGGCCGATGTGTTTTTCTCTGCCTTTCACACTGACAGCGTCGGTGTGCGCGGCCAGTCCTGTTCTAAACCCTCCAAACAGCCAAAGCTAACATGCTACTTTGCCATTCATTTCAATGAGACACCGCCGGTCGCCGGCGTGAAAAATACGCTCGAGTTCTATTTTCCAAATGCAGCATGGCGCAGAGCCGGCTCCAGCGCCGCTCACGCTCGACTACCGCCGGTTGGTGTGTAAGGACAGATATGTTTCAATGTATTTTCACTGACCCGGTAAAACACGTGGCCTTTCCGCGACGCTTTACCGCCCTGGTGCGTAAGACCCCTTACATCAGTGATCTCCAATTAACTTTTCCCAAGGGCCAAATAATGAAGCGCAAGCGAGGCCGCGGGCCAGATCACCCCCCCCAAAAATAATAATATTAAAAAAATATAGAAACACTGTTGAATATTAAAATAATATTATTAGCTGTTGCACTATAGTGCCAGGAAGGAATGTAAATAAATACCAACTGTGGACAAGTTAACGAGAGAGAGAGAAAACGTTCAACTGCTGAATGCATGTTCAACTGCTGAACGAGTTCTCCAGCAGAGCCACTTCAGTCACGGAGGGAGGGAGGGAGGGAGGGAGAGAGATATTTACATGACAAGACCTAAAACAAATATAGGTCTACATGTGCGCTAAAATCCCAATTCGGTCGAGGAACAAAAGTCATTCCCATGGCGATTAAATCTCATTGAACTCGTGCGCTGCATCTCACTTCTGCCTGAACAGAAAAGACGCAAGCCCATGCCACAGGTGGCACCCAGGCAGATAAAATAGTTAGTTTCCAGGAATGCTCGTCAATATATTGCTTTATTTTTGCGGTTTCGAAAATCAAGTTAGTTTTCCTCCAACGCATTTCCTATGTATCATGCATTCTCTGCTCAAACTCGCATAACGCGCCCCTACCAAACTACGGGGGAAAATTATCCTCCAAATGTAGAATACTACAGTAAGCAAGCTAAAATGCAAAGAAGATGATATCACAAATACACACAAATAGTGCAGGGGAGGAGAATCGTCCACATTTGACCAGAGGGCAGAGTGCTCTGACTGTATAACTGAGCGCTCAAGACTCTTCTGGTTGAACAGAGGAAAACACGCTCGTGCATACGGTCTGTTGGGGGAGATGAGGTGGGCCATAAGGAATATTAAACCTTATTCTGCCTAACTACTAGCCTACGTATGTTTCCTGGACATTTCTGAAATTCGGGTTAGGGGTAGGGTGGCGCAAGGTATCCTGTTCTCAGATGCTCGCGTGGCGCGTTGCTCTCAGATAAATTACAATGCATAATGAGATACTTCCTTACTACATATACGGTCAACCAGACCTTGAATATTACGAGTGCAAGACAAAGCAAAGCTGATATAACTAAGACATACAATAGAAGAATCGTTTACGTCTGCAAACAGAAGAGAGTTGAGAAAACTCCAACGACTCGGCTTAAATACTGTGCGCTTCGCGCCTCATGACTCTCCAGATTTAATAGAAAGGGCGCGGCTCACCGCGGCGCCAGGCTGCACCCAGGCAACGTTGACCTTCAGGAATACTCAGCAAATCTTCTACCTGGCTCTATATTTCCAAGACATTTTTAAGGAACTGGTTTAGTTTTTGTCCTCCCATTTTTTGAGCTTGAGTTGCGTTAACGTCTCTACATGTAGGCTACCTTGTATAAATTATACTTCCAAATACGGGATTATTGTCATCCAAACTTAAAATAAATGTGAGTAAACAAAAGACAAAATGTATCTGGCCTCCTAAATACATAAAAATAGGGAAGGAGATAATTGTCCTCATTTTCAACCAGAAGAGAGGAGAGTGCTTCGACACCGCACAATTGCGAATGGTGTGATGTCTGAGGTCGACGCAATGATAAATAACGGCTAGTCTAGATGTCTAGCAGACAACAGATTTGCACTTCACCACTTTTCCTCATTGTCAATGTCTGTCATGAGACTGTTAGTACAAGATTTAACTATATGTGAATGCTTAGGAGAGATCACTGACGTTTTTGTGATTGTATATCGTGCATGGCCACTGATATGCACATTTATGGTTTCATTTTTAAAGGCCTCATGGCGGGTTTGAACACAGATGTGACGTCATCGGGCTGCGTGCACATTGTTGGAACATAATCGACCATGTACCACATATTTGTAAAGAAAATAGCCAGGTGGGTTTTTCCCCCCCGAAATAAGGAAATGGATGGTCATGATAACTTCAGATCTGAAGTGGGCGCCACAGACAGAAGCATTTCTGATGGTGTCCCTTTTCCAGTTGGTATGTTTAATTTCTTGTAACCATCTTCTGCTTCCTAATAAGTGTACTTTTAGGATTTCTATTTGTTTTATATACATAAGCGTACACTTTTCAGGACGGCAGGTCTTCTCTCTTTAGGTTCTGCACTGTCTGTTTGTGTATGAGTGTTTGAGTCAACAATGTACACGCAGCCAGTGATGACGTAGCTTCTAAATACATTCCACCCAGCCTTTAATTATTTTCAATTTGTCCAGAAGCACACTGCACACACAAACATGAGAATGAGAAGCACCTGTAGCGAGACTGATGGGTGTGGCCGTAAGCTGGCACCTTTTTAGATGCCAAAACCAAAGAAATTCGACAGAGAAGAACAATCTCTAGGGGGGAAATGCATTGGCCGCGGTGTAGTACGGGGGCGTTGCCTGAGGACACGAGTGGATGGAAAATTAACTCCCTTGATCATGGTCAGTGGGTGCGATGGATACAATTTTCGTACTCCCTTGCACATGTTCAGTGGGGGCGACACCATGATGGATAATTTGTGGCCAATTAATGGCAGCTGTTGGTCAGCAGTAATTGCTGGGGGTAATTAAGGACAGCTGACAGACATTCACGCTGTCCTATGACCTGTTCCACAGTGAATAACATTTTCGTACTCCCCTCGCCATCATTTCCTACTACGCTGTTATGACGCGAGTAAGCCCTCTTGTCTCAAGCCTCTTTGGCCAAAACTGCCGGTCTCATCGCACAGAATCGCCTCTAGTCCCCTGAGTTCGTTTTGAGATGGTGTGTGACTAGCCCCATACGACTTTGTTGCTGTCGATCAACATTGACGAAGGGCGTGAGCGAGAACTTGTTGTCACGATGTGGGTGTTATTAAATACAGCGCACGAGACGATGAGCTCGCACCGGTTTGCTCTACTAACACACCACGTGTGAGGAGTGGGGGGACAGGCAGTGAGGAGGAGCTGAAGTGGGGACCTGCGCAAACTTGTGTAGAGGTGTGAGACAAGACCCATATACACACGTGAGTGAGTTGTTGACCAACCTGTTCATGGCCGCGTGACCTCGGAGGCAGTCCGCCGACGAGCGTTGAAGGAGATAAGCAACTGCAGAGGTTGCAAGATCTGACTGCAGCCGCATTCATCCCGCGATAGTTTTACACCATGTGACAAAATTTCGAAGTTTGACAGGAAATCTAACCGTCATGCAGCATTTTCATCCAGGGTGCATTGCTGTCTTCATGCGCATGCATGCGTTGATGTGAAATCGAATGCACTTACTGTTTCTGTAATATGCCTTCCCACTTCCGTGATGGACACTTGTTCTATATCTCTTTTTTTATCCACTTTGTGGATGTAGTCCATGCCTCCTCCCAACGGTCTAATGAGGCTGTCAGTGTGCAGATCTGACTATTCTCTTATATATCCAGATAATGATTCTGAAGTATTTGCATGCTTACACCTAACCAGTTTTTTTGCATTTCCCTTTAGCAGTTCTGGTTTAATCTGTGCCATTAAGTCTTTCCAGATACCAAGGGACTTGCTCACACTGTCTGCAGTTTGTTCAGTAAGGTTTGGGCCACTGTGTGTGAGAAAGGGCTTCAGGAAAGTGTTCAAATGCTCTAGGTGCAGGTCTAAGGAAGTATTTCTTCCCATTCCTCCCTTACCATTCCAAAATCGATTCCAGGTCAGACTGTATGCCAACCTTGAACTGCAGTGTGCTGCTGATGGCGTCTCTAAGCACCACCGTCTGATTGAGCATCCCCAGCTTGCTGAACTGCATGGGATTGCTGATGTAACAGACGAGACCTTGCGTTGTGTTTTCAATCTGTTCTTCTTTTATTCTGAAAAAAGGACATTAAGACATGGTTGCGGACGGGCTGCATATCGTCCCGGGCACCGGCCCTTACATATCCAAAACAAACTGAACACATATACAAGAATATTCATAATGACAAATAAGCCAAGAACAACATGTACCTGAAGAAAGGACATTAAGACATGGTTGAGGACGGGCTGCATATCGTCCCGGGCACCGGCTAAAAATAGTAGCGTGAAACAAAGGAATGTCAGCATTCATTGACTACATGATCTTCATAAGCCAGATCTATAACCACGGAGCAAATGCACCCGAACACACAATGTTACACTCTCGTAAGTTAATGTCTAGATCTAGGTACATTTAGAG
The DNA here is from genome assembly GCF_034702125.1 of Engraulis encrasicolus. Lineage (NCBI taxonomy): Eukaryota > Metazoa > Chordata > Actinopteri > Clupeiformes > Engraulidae > Engraulis > Engraulis encrasicolus. The sequence goes on from NC_085877.1 coordinate 47,592,883, forward strand.
CATCTTGAAATAAGGGGCTGAATCCATAAACATTGCAAAAACACGAATATATATTCAGAGATTCAAAGACGTGACCTACCCTTTACATATCCAAAACGAACTGAAAGATACCAGCGCTTTGTTCCCATAACCACTTGTGCTCTTAAAGGGCCAGCGTAGCATTTCACCAACAATATACACAGTGGCAAGTGGAAGAAATTAAACCTGTTACACTGATGACCACCGTCTGATTGAGCATCCCCAGCGTCTGGTTCGGTGTGTGCCGACAACAACATTTTGAGGAAATGATCAACACTACAGTTCGGTGAATCACATGAAAAGATCCAGTCAATGTGTAACATTATAGGAATTCATTACTGAATTGAATACTTTATTTCTGGCCCAAGGTTCTATATAAAAAAAGATAGTACAATGCTCTGGTCGCTCCTGGCGAATTCGCTTTGGTCGCTGACTCTCCAAGAAGTCAGGTAGCGCAGGCCGCTCTTGGTGTACACTAGAGATGGGATTTATGGCTCTTTTTCGGGATCCGGGTCTTAGTGGCTCGTTCCTTTCAAAGAGCCGTTCAAAAAACTGGATCTTTTGGCTCTTTTTTAAATTATTTATTCAGTGTTAAGAATGTAATATTTTGACTCCTCCTGAAGGTAATTTTGTCCAAACAACAACTGATTATTCTCCTGCTTCTAAAGACCGTTTTTGCCTCTATTTGGGGCAAACAATTGTGTTTTTTCCCTAATTTTATTACTCTGGTCGAGGTCACGTGCTTAAAATGAATGAGAAATGAACGAAATAACGGTCGAGTGGCTCCCCCAGCTGTGATCCGGTTCCCATCGTTCACTTCAGGGAGCCGTTCAAAAGAACCGGCTCGTTCATGAACGACACACCTCTAGTGTACACCAAAGAAATTCGACAAAGAAGAACAATCTCTCGGGGGGAAATGCATCGGCCACGTTGCCAGAGGACACGAGTGGATGGAAAATTAACTCCCTTGCGCATGGTCATTGGTCAGTGAGTGCGATTGATACAACATTCACGACCTGTTCCACACTCCGACCCTCGCGGAAGTCGCATTGCATGCTTCCCTGATGCTTTCCAATACTGACCGTAGAAGAAGAATACAATTTCCGTATTCCCCTCGCCGTCATTTCGTACTACGCTGTTATGACGTAAGTAAGCCCTCCTATATATCTATCTCTCCTTGGTGTACACACCGCTTTACTCTTCTACAATATTTAAATGTACGGCCACAATCTGTTGCACGGCACAGGACCTCCTCTATCTGTTCGGGGAGGTCAGTGGTAGTATCTGTGACACCACTGAAGACGTCAAACGTGTCCGGAAAATTTGACAAATTTGTCAATTACGTAGTAGACCACTTCAGCAGTGTTGCCAGATTGGGCGTCGACGGGCAAAAATGGGAAAAATTGGCCATTTGGCGTTTTTTTCAGCCGTTTTGGGCCCATAGAAGTCAATGTAATTTGTTGAATTTGGGCGGAATTTAGCGTTTTTTGAGAAGCTTTTGGGCGGGATTTGGTCAGACACATCTGGCAACACTGCACTTCAGTCAGCCTTTTCACCTCTTGTGAGCCTTTGGAGATGTCATTGGGGATGAAGCCGTCTGTGACGTCTGTGGCGATTAGAGGTGAATCTTTGAGGCGTCCGGATGGATTGGATCATTCCAAGGAGGGTATCCGGATTAGACGGATCACTCATTTAAAATAAATTAAAATAAATAATAATAATGTATTTTTTAAAACGTTTCTGCTATGCGCTTCGCCTTTGTTGTTCCATTTATCAGTTCACCTTGATAAATCAAAGAGTAAGACAGTTTGATCAACAAAACGCACTTTATGAATGTCACTGTTTAAACTCATGCTGCGATCCGACCCACCTGGGTCTCCTCACTAAACATGCAACCACAACTCGAACAGCCTTTGGCAGCAGTGAAACGGCTTGTTCCTGATTTTGCAATAAATAATGTGTGTGTGTTTGTATTTAAGAAGACTAAAAGTCAAATATTTGGGAGTAGAAGTCTAGTTGAGCAGGGACAGTCGAAGGCGAGCAGCAGATGACCACTCGCTTCCGCTGCCGAGTTGCCTTGCGACTCGCACACTCGTGGCAAAAACGAAACTTAAGCATTGATCCAATCCGTAGGGGATTCGCTGCTACCAACAACTCAGTCAGGATTCGTCTCACCGAGTCGCCGAGGGCGCCGCGCCTGAGTGACTCGGACGAGGGGAGTGACAGCAGTGGCTTGAAAGACTGTCCGTGATAGTAGAGTCACGTCTGTAGACTATAATTTCCCTAAGCCTACAGACTGAAATGTTAAAGCGTTGGCAGAGCACTGTTAACATTTAGAAATGTAGACCTCAACAGAGTCAGAAGCACACACATAGGGAGCGGGGATCCTCGACCCAATTGGCCACAACAGGCTGGATGGATCAATCAGGCTCGATGAATGACGAGGCGGGAGTTGGTTTCGTTTTAGGCTACTCAGTGAGTGTTCGTGACTGAACAGCATACTGGGAGATTAGAGAATGGCTGTTGTAGTCAACTAAAGAGGATATATAACGGTTTCACAATTTCTCGCGCTGTAACTGCCATTTTGTTGACATAGGCCTATTAATGAAATGCCGTCTGACTCGCCTTTGGCGGATCAATGCACGACAGCCATCCGGTCTGTTCGGATGAGGTGTTGATCCGGCTCTCCAACCGGATCCTCCGGGTTTTAGATCAGCGCTAGTGGCGATGTCATTGGGGATGAAGCCGCCTGGGACTTCTGTGGCGATGTCATTGGGGATGAAGCCGTCTGGGACTTCTGTGGCGATGTCATTGGGGATGAAGCCGCCTGGGACGTCTGTTTACACATTGAGAGGGCTGACAATATGAGATGCATTTGTAGTCACGTCAATTCAATTCATTCTTTATTCCAGACCCAGGGGGATCCATATCACATTAAAAAGACAAAGCATCACAACACAGTACATATCTTAAAAAACAACAAAAACAAACAAAGAAAAAGAAGGGGGAACAAAAATAAAAAACACAGATATCATAATTCTCAAGTCATTGTCTCACATACAAGCATGCTCACCAGTGATCCCACATGTTTAAGAAGAGTCTCACAGAGCTACATTTAGGGCTGGCCAGGACAGCAACTAGGGTATTTTGTGACTCAGATGACCTGAACATGAATTTATACATAAGATTTCGCAGCACAGCTGCACTAGTAGGTACCCCAGCACAGAGCCATACAGAGAACAGAGTTACGCGATTGGAGGACCAAGAATTAAATTGCAGCCCCGCCTTTCAGCGAGATAAGGTTGTTCCTAAAGCGGCTGTCTTCCCATAGACTCAACATAGAACCACCACATGAACAGCCAAAAATAAGGACTAACGAACTATACTGCGGGGTAATCACCACAAATATGTAAACTATCAACTGTCTCGGTGGTGATAATCACAACAGTTTTACCACCTGTGATGTTTATCTGAAGTTATTACTACGAACAGCAAGTCTTGTCATATACAGATGGTGTAACTTCAATCTGCTCATTACCGTGCCGGGCCGCGGCAGCGTACCGTGATCATTACACCCTGTGGCCATTCGGAATGCGGGGGGCAGTATAGCACCGCTTTTGCAGAGCAGCTTCTGCCTGTGTCTGTGGTCTGTTTGTGCTTCCGTCCTTGCCCGTCCCCCAGTTTTAGTAGTAGTAGAAATACAGTCAGCAAATTGCATGTTTTATTTAGCATTGGGCATTTGATAGGGCATTTGATAATAACACAAGTGTGAGCCCTAAACATATGGAACGCTAAATGAGCCACGCTTAATTAAATAAATATGCCAACAAATAATTAATTAAATGTGTCATTAATTTATTTAAAGTGGAAAAGTATTTAAAGTACTCCTTTTACCATTTAAGTAATTATTGAATTATATTCATTTAATTATTTCATGGTCCGTGTGTTTCAGCACATTATGAAATAATTGTATCTGTCAAACTCACCCATCAAAGTCTGTGGGCGTATCCTAAAATCTGATTGGTTGCACTGCCTATCAAGTCAAAACAGATCGAGCGTAGAGCTGATCATAGGAAAGATTTTGTCGGACGTTCGTGTGTTTATAAGGCTATGGTATTAACGTGAATCACCCAGATCGGTGGAGGTAAAAGGGGCCCCGCCAGCATTCATTCACCGCGATCAACATTTCAACTGGTAAGTCCATTTTTATAAAAATGTGTAAATTTACACATGCTTAATGTTTTGACCTAGGTTAAGCAAGTTCAATTTGAACGGAATGGCTAACCTTAGCAAGCAGCTGTCTACCAGCTAGCTTACGTGTGCTCAGATAGTGGTTGTGCTACTGTTGAGATATAATGGGCTATGGCAGATAGTATATTCATCTGTTTTTTCACTAAAAGCCCATGATGTGATATGCTGTTGAGCAAGGATGAGACGTGTGCATTTGACGTGCAAGTGGATAGTGCCATGAGTGCCCCAGCCCAGTCATCCTTGAAAAATATGTGCATGCATGTAAATTAACCTAGGTGTAGAACTAGTTGCTTCGTCGAAACAATCTGACTTCACTGTAGCGATGTGTGTGAACATACTAGGGCCTATAGCTTAGGTAACATTAGGTAACATACACACACTGTAACGTGTACAGTACGTCTATTCCAGGCAACTGATTACTGCCCGTCTCTCTTTCGCTAGCTGCTGCTGCTTCCATTGGTTTTCTTGACCAAAAGCTTTTTTTTTCTTTTTACAGTGAAGATGGGACTGGGACGGATGAACTGATGGCAAAGCCGCGCACCTACCAAAGAAGTGACTGCACGAGAATGCCCCACAGAGACCACGGCAGAATGCTGACAGGAACAGCAACAAAACCAACTTCAGATGCATCATGTTACTTTCACGTTTCTGACATACTATGGCCACAAAGTAGAAACTTCTATTACATGTGACATGGGGTCGGCCCTATGCTCCCACATCCCATTAGTCCCATATAGCTTCCACAGAGGTTATCTTGTATTGTATTGTTATTGTGTACTGACGTGGGTTTAAGCATGATTCCACCCTGGTTGTGGTTTAGTTAAGTCCATCTCTACTATTATGAGTAGAGCATGGTTAGAGGTCATTACATTGTGGTTTAGAGGTAGGTATGGCTGGTGTTAACTGACTGTGAGGCACGATTTCAATGAGGTTAGGGAAAGGTTTTTGGGTGGGTACCATTGGCCTGCGGGACAATTCATTCTACCCCCCCCCTTCCCCCTTTTTTGTTTTTGTTTTCAGTGTTTGTGATGTGGGAAGGGCTGTGGGAACATAGCCACACTCCCTTTGGTAGACACTGTTACTCAAAATTGTTACACATAATAACTTGACCCTTCCCTCTCATTCCAGTCTCACATCAAAAACATCACCAAATCTGCCTTCTTCTATCTCAATAACATCTCTAGACTCCAGCCCTCACTCTCCGACTCTGTGACCGAAACACTTATCCATCCTTGAAAGGCGCTATATAAAACCAAGTTATTATTATTATTATTATATAACAATAGATGTCTCAATTGTTTAACAGTTGACCAATAATGATTATCTAACCCTTACAGTGACAGTTAAGTTAAGTTTATCGAAGTGAAAATACTGTAGGCCCCTAGGCCCTACAGGGGCAAATTATTATCACCAGTTGGAGCATACCAGCTATATTGTATTGATGGTATTCATAGAACATACTAGGGCTGCAACTAACGAAAATTTTAATAGTCGACTAATCCAGTGTTTCTCAGCCTTTGTTTAGGCGAGGCACCCTTCCAATTCATGAAAAATTTCAAGGCACCCCAAACCAACAAGCCGTAACATGGCATCGCATCCGATACCACACAAGCTTAGAAAAATAACACATTTGGTCACACTACCTACGTTTGAAGTTGCAGCTTACTGGGGTGACATAAATTTACTTTATTGTGCGTAAATGGCAGATGAAAGATTCCACTGACTAGCATTAACTTATCAATTTAGACAAATATATCTTATATTACATAATTTATTTATCAGCCACTTTTCCGCAGCACCCCTGTTGAGAAACACTGGACTGATCGATATATCTAGTCACGATTAGTCGCGAAAAAAAAGAGACTTACTCCAACTTTTGACAAACCTTCCTGGCCTCTTGCGCAGGGATGAAAAAGTTATTTCAGCTCACCTTGATCTTCAAATCTGGATAGTAGCTTATTTACTCCAAGATACAACGTCCAATTCATACGTGCTGGACAATTTTAGGATTCAATAAAGTAATAAAGCTGATATAGTACCCATTTGTCAAGAGTAAGAGCATGTCAGAAGATTGAACAAAGGTCTCGACTCTAGCCTTCTTTGTGGAAAAGTAGCAGCCTGTAGATGGAGTAAACACCGTACAGCATCACAACTTCTTCACTGTAACAAATATTTGGATAGTCCGTGCCTCTTTCACTGCTTGTAAATATTGTAATTATTGATGGCTAGTCTTCCTCTTGTTATTTATGCCTCCAATAGATACTTTGAAATAAAAGTTAACTTGGCTCAGTTCATGCTGAAAAGAAGATACAATTATTGACAAAGACGAACATTTATTAAATCTGTTCAATTGTGTTTCTGCAGGGAAAGAGCAAGAACAAAATACAGGAAATTAATCTGAAGTGCACAAAATGTGTATCAATGTGAAGAGGTTAGAATAACGTATTAGTTGCTTAAAGATGGCTTACAAGTCTACATCAATTGCAAGATTTAAAGGATTTATAGGTTGCATGCATAGAAATACTAAAACATGCAGTGAAATTAGAGTTGTGTGCCTATACTGGGCGTAGCAAGGTTTCTCGCAGGGAAGCTGTCCGCAGCAGCCTCCTCTGGTCTTGGTGGACACGTCGTGGAAGTCATCCCTATCTGCAACCTTGGTTGACCACCTCAGTGCTATGATGTGTTTGGCCTCGGCTTGGATGGCAGGTTGACTGCAGTTAAACATGGGAAGAAAGATGAACCAAGTTGTGCAGAATTATATAAACAAGACTGAACTGGAATATACATACATTTAGGAAAATCATGGTGTAACAAAGAATGGTGATCACTTACACCTAATGGTGTAATTGAACCTTGGGGCCCACCTCTGACCCAATAAACAACACAAAACCCACAAACCAATATTATTTAAAGGCACACTTGGAATACTGTCCACATTGCGTCCAGTTTGAGAATGAGTGTAATCACTCTACTTTCCTTCTGGCCTCCAGCGCTTTAACCCATTGTAGCCTGGAGACACATATACGCTGCATTCAGGTTCTTGAGATTTGAGGGTTTTTGTAACAAATGTGGGTATGTTAGAGCTGAATGAACACATTGTAATGGATAACGTGTGTGGTGAGTTGTATAGTAAGTGAGTGCGTCTGAGAGTGCATGACTGATTGTATAGTTAGGTTTTTTTTTTTTGCAATGATACAAGCATCTCATGTTCTGTCTTCGTGTATAATAAAAGTGTAGTACTAGACTACAATGATGATACAGGCCTTGTTTATCTGCGGTTTTCTTGACAGATTTCATTGGACTGGCTCTCTGATCCAGGTGTTGTGGGCAGTCAGGCTTTGATGATTATCTGCATAAATAATACACATAAAGTCAGATGATCCATGATCAGTGCAAGCTTGCCATCTCAGCTAAATTGATACTGTGCCATTTGTGGAAATAAGCTCATATTACGCCTCCCCTTGAGTTAAATGATCAAGGTTTACCTTCCTCCTGTACTTTCAATCGTTTTCAGAGTATGGCTGTGCAAATACTACCTCCATGCTCCATGCTAGTGATAAACATTGAATCCTATGAGACCAGCTGGCGGCTAGAGAAAGGTAAAACTCAATCATTTAACTCACAGGGAGGTGTAATATGAGCTTATTTCCAAAAATAGCACAGTAGTAGTAGTAATAGTAGCCTTATGTCCCAGTATTGGCAATTGTTTTGCAGTGGGTGGTACACTTCTCACACCCACACACACAAAACATTTAACAGATAAAAAAAGGTGGAGGGGTTAAGATAAAATAGTAATCTAAAAGAAAGCTCTACAGAATAAATCTTAAAATCGCTTCAACACTTGATTAGTCAAATAAGGTTTGATTGTACCACATTAAGATGGTACAAGTGGGTTACATATTTTACCATTTCCATACATGGATGCAATATACGCAATATACTGTATAATACCACAACGCAGATGATGTCCAGAATGATCCCGGTTGGGCGAAGGTCCAACTCGGTCATGGCACCAATGTGACAGACATGGTCTTGTGTAGGGCTACTGTATGGACATCAGTAGGCCGGTTTGGTCACAGTATCCCCTTTTTATTTCTGAAAATACAGTGTGATACAGATGTGGGAATTACAGCAGATCTTACAACAGATTACTTCTATTCATCTTCCACAATGTTCTGAATAAAACCAGTGTGTGTGTGTGTGTGTGTGTGTGTGTGAGTGAGAGAGTGAAGAACGCGATAACACTTTAAAGTTTATAGTATACACATGACAGACATAAACACATGAAGTACATACAACAATGAGGCTATTCTACATGAGGTTACATTGTGGAATATTGTGACATTGATAACAATAGGCCTACTGCCCTATAAAGGCAAAATGCAACATTTTTAAAACGTGCTTAACATACCAAATCAGTTTAACTTATTTAACTGCATTACGTGACAATACAGGATTCATACTCAAGAGAGCGAAAATAGTCTTGGACCGCTCATGAACATAACTGGACAGATCTAGTCCCAGAATGTTCTGAAGTTGAACTAGTAAGCCAAGCACTGGGGGGTACTCTACCTTTAATGTACTCTTCATATTCATACCATTTGCTAGTGACCAAGCTTGAATTCGCAAACTAATCACTTCATACTTGCTTATTTTCGTGTGATAAGTACTGGTAATTTGTTGTGTAGTCTGATGCCTGCTAATGCTATTTTTCTAGCACTAGCACCCTCCTAGAAGAGTATTGCTGGTTGGCGTCTCGACCCCATTCAAAAACTGGAGCGTCCGCCAACATTGTTATTGAACAACGTTGGTAATGTTTCTTAGCATACCATCTACTTTGTTTTGCCAACAAATGACTCGTTGTCTGCGGTCACTGACTGTGCTACTTATGACAAATGCAACTAGCATTACCACGGTGAAAATGAGACCACGTAGCCGGCTAGTTCCAACGTTTTGTCAGGTTACACAACGGCAAATGCCATTCAAAATTATGCCATGTTTGTTTTGCCAACAAATGACTCGTTGTCTGCGGTCACTGACTGTGCTACTTATGACAAATGCAACTAGCATTACCACGGTGAAAATGAGACCACGTAGCCGGCTAGTTCCAACGTTTTGTCAGGTTACACAACGGCAAATGCCATTCAAAATTGTCTACATTACCTGTGAGAAAGTGTGTCAAACAACTAACACGATGATGAAGGAGATTTGGTTCCCGGAGCCCTTATAGTGGATAGGCCGCGAGGAAGCCAAGAAGAACTTGGAGGCAGCTGTCATCCTCAACGTATCTCGACAACATGCATCCACTCCTTTTAAAACTTCATGGCCAAGAAGCTAATTTCACGAATACATTTTCCTAAAGATAAAACTCTAAGCCTTTCACTTGAAATGTTGACAGTGCTACAGTCCCAATCACTCACAACCCTTTTTTCCATCATATTTCGAATAGAAGCAGCTTTCCTCCTTGATCCATTCATGTCATGTAGGAGGTGTTACGCTTCAGACCAAAGCAGTCGATAACACCAGATTGGCACTAGTCCCGCCCGTTTACGTCAGTGGTTCCGCCCACTGACTTTGATGGGTGAGATTGACAGATTAATTTAATTAATGATGTGCTGAAACACACGTAACATGAAATAATTAAATACATTAATTAAATATTAAATTGAATTGCGAAAGAAATATTTAACATTTAATTCATAAATTATATATTTAATGCCAATTTTAATTATTTAATTCTACTTTAAATTAATTAATGACACATTGAATTAATTATTTTTTGGTGTATTTATTTAATTAAGCGTGGCTCATTTGGCGTTCCATATAAACAAGACCACAATGTGAATTTAAACTCGACTTTTTTCTGTCTTGCATTCACCGTCTCCCAATCCGTCCCTAACTTATTTCAGCACTATTCAAGCCAGGAACGGGTATCCTCAGGATACAGAGTTTGCATACCTACTACAATTTGAACCGGTAAAGACAATTAAAACCGAGTCAATCAGACAGGAACACCATTGTAATTAAGTGTGTCCCGTGACGCCAGCATGAGAGAGATCGAATTTTAAATTTGGCGACGACATTCTGTCTTCAAAACTGGCATCGGCCGCTTCCAATTTAGGACCATAGGCCTATTCAACCGTTTCCACAACCTCACTGATCACAGTTGCTTCATCTGTAATGCCAGGGCTAAGAATAACGAAAATAGCAAAACAGAGTAGGCTAATAAACCGTAATGGAGAGACTGAGGAGACATGAAATCAAGCGGCGGAGTTCGGACCATTTTGAGTGGACCGATGTCGCTTGCTTTGTGTAGCCCTATCAAGCAAGCCTGTCTGTCTCATTTGTGCGATGAGCACAAAAACACAAATTGAACCACTCGTATAGTGTGAGTCAAACAGACATGAACAACATTGTAGCCTGATGAAGTAGTGCCCCGTCATGTCAGAGAGAGGTGATTTTACATTTGGCGACGACATTCCGTCTTTAAAACTGGCGCATGCCGCTTCCCCTATTGCAGGTTATTACCTGATCTACACTGTCGTTACCACAAAAAACAAGGTAGCACAACTTAATACTATTACTAGCCTATATATTATATCTGGTAAATAGTAGGTTGAAGACGGGGGTATTATTGGTGCACTGTTTTTTTTTTTTGCGAAGCAGAGTAATCTGCTTCAGTGTAGCTCATTGTATGTTGATCCCTCCCTCAGTTTTAGGCTACAAGTGGAAAGAGTCAGCCAATTGCGCACGTAACATTGGGTATTTGATAATAACACAAGCGTGATCCCTAAACAAGACCGCCAGTCGACGGTGTTTTGTTTTCATTATTCTGTCCTGCATTCACCGTCTCAATTCCGCTCCTAACTTATAGGCTAAGTGATGTCTGTTAATTATTTCTGCACTACCTATTCAAGTCAGGAACGGATATCCTCAGGATAGCCTACGGACTAATAGGTTGAAGACGTTTTTTTTTGTATTGGTGCTTGTGAACATTTCATCCTTTCAATGCGCTGTTGTGCGCGATCGACGGGATTCCGGTTAACTGGGGATGTGATGCACACATGACAATACATCTGTTACACCAGGTGTGGCTAATCATCTGTGATTAGGACTGCAAATTTGGTTGCTTCGGTGGAGATGCGAACCAACAGTATGACTGGGGAACTATGACTCCTTCGGAGGCTGGATAACCTGTCGCGCCACGACATGTCACAAAAGGCTGTGCAGTCCCGTGCACTGCACTGCACTGCTGTAACCCACCCATCCCCCACAGACAAACATTCATGTTCTGAAAAGTTCAACACGTTCTGAACATTTTAGCCGCTTTGCATTAAGTTTTCGAGCAGACACTTGTCCACGGTGACGCAACATCGAAAGAGAAACGCAGAGACTGTTCACAAATAACTGAATAAAGATTTCATTAAAAAAAAACACAGCATTTCTATGAAAATGTGCTGGGTGACCACACTGCCTATGCCTATCCAGATGCACGTATAGCAACAATGAGAAAGAGAGGGAGAGACGGAGAGAGAGAGCGATTAGCGCGTATCTGTGTGTGTGTGTGTGTGTGTGTCGGGGAACATTTGAAGTGAAAAAAAACACCCTCCCCCACTTCAGCATCAGATGTTGGTGGTCTACAAGTCAATATGTTTACCCGACTATCTTGTAGCCCAGTCATGAAGTTCATAAAGCCATCGGTAGCCTATAGGCCAAGATATCCAAAATCCCTCCGCAAATTTCTGCATTGCCTGAGTTCATAGGCTAAAACAACTTTATTTAGGCCTGACTTATTTAGCTTACTTTATTAGCCTTATTTAGGCCTATTATCGTATTTAGGCTTTAACGTGGGCCTATTTTACAAAATATCGAAAGAAGGAAAAGAAAAGACAGACAAGTTGAGGCTTACTGATCGTAGCCTATTACAGCAAATCGAACATGCGCTTTATGAACACACTAGCCTGAGGGCAAACATCTTCTTGGCACTATTGAGATAAACAGGCCATGCCAGGAATTCAACTACCTGGGCCCACACTAAAATACTGACAGACTACAATTGCTTGGATCTTCAGTGGGTTTCGTGGGTCCGGGGGGATGGGTGGTGATGGCACGCTTGATGTATTTTTCCCCACCCCATGCATGCACGCGGACACACAGGGTCGGGACATTCACCCAATGAATGACTGAGTGCGGCTAAATATGCCTGTTGCATATCGTAGCCTAATTATTCACACATCACGTCAAGTCACAAATTAGTAGTCTCTTGCAGTTGACCTATGCCAAATTAACGTCCTCCCTGTAAGGCTGCACTAATTCAAACAGGTAGAGGAGTCGGCTTAGCCTATAGCCAAAGTCTATAAAATGTAGCCTATTTTTTGTAATTTCCAATTATCTAGGCTATGTTTACGATAATGATTTGTTGCGCTACGACGGTGCTCAAGACAAGTTGGAACATAGTCATCTCAAGTGCTCCCATTTTATTTTGATCCTGCTTTAAGTCAATGGGCGAGAGGGACGGATGAAACGGGTGTTTCATTCGTCCCGACAGTGTCTACTGACACTTAAATCCCTTTTGCCTGTAAACCTGACAACTTTGACTTTTCATACTTTCGGATATGTTAAAGTTTTCGAGTAAATCGCAGTGTTTCATTCGTCCCGAGTTTCATGAGTCCCTGCTCTCCCCTACTGCCTAAACTGTTACAGTTTAAATGCGTCCTCTCCAAACAGTGTGTGTGTGTGTGTGTGTGTGTGTGTGTGTGTGTGTGTGTGGGCGAGAGAGGGAGAGAGGCGCTTAATTCCCCGCAGAAAGAGCAAGGCGATGTCTCCAAATATTAGACAAATGCATCTTATTTTAGTTAAGTAGACATCAGGGATGTATTTTGCTTAATAGCAACGCCGACCTGATTGGTTCATATTGCTCTGAATAGCCACAGAAGGCTAGGCTATATTTTAATGGGTTTACGCGCGCGAGGTCATCTAACTGTGGTCACAGTCGCCAGGTGCTATTATGAGAGGAAAACTATAGCACGTTGGCAAACATTAAAGTCAGTTTAAGCCATGCATATGATGAACCAGTTTTCTTGTTTGAAAAAACACACTTCCCGGTGCGCAAGGTGCATGCATTTCTGACTGACCCAGATGAAATCGCATGAGGAACTCCATGATTATGAGATGACATTGCATATATTTCCCAGCATATATTTCCCCTCTCTCTCTCTCTCCAAACCCAGTTGTACTTGGACTCACTTTTAACACCGCTGGCCTACCCAGGTGAATCGCAGCACACGTTTGCAGTGAGCCGTGCCGTGTGCGAGTGCTGTGCAACTTCACCCCTAACGTTTAACCTAGACTAGCGAGTGCAGTGTTGTAAATCACGTGGAATAAGTGCAGCGATTACCTGCGTAGCCTACTTAATTATGGAAGTGAGTGTCATTTGGACTGCCTATGGAATCAAGCCTACTGTCACCAAGCTCTTCCTGTCTCCCCAGCCTCGCAATGGATGGACACCTGGCCTCCTTCGGAACGGATGACTGTGGGGGGGATCTCCAAGGAAATTTGGAATTTCGGACTTGTATAGATTTGGGGTGCCCCGGGACTCTTTTAGATTTCTGTTAGTTAATAAATATTATTTTAAAACTCAATATTTGTGTCTTGGCGTATTTGTGGTGTACAGTACTCTCCAGGGTAGGCCTATTTGGTAACAAGGAGAGGTGTCGCTGGAAAAATGCGCACTTTCTCACCTGCGACACATAACCCGACAGTTGGTTACACTTAATTTGAGCACGAAAACAGCAATATCAGTCGCTTGCTAATTTTTGCCAATGTGACAACATTAAATTCATTAGGGAAGTGTAGGTTAGGTTATCGCCCCAGCTGTTGGCGATGTGAGATAAATAGCCAACGCTTACACGCTCAAACGAAGCGCTGTTAGGTTACTGCGGTGAGGTGTATTGCACTCTCAGTAATTTTTACCAAACGAAAAAAGTATCCACATCCAGACAACAAGTCTGAAGTTGCAATATTAGACGTTTCAAATCTTGCGATGCGATAATCGGTATGGCTTCTGGCTACACTCAATTTACATTTTGTCAGAGCTTGCACATTAATGCAATTCATCCGATCATCATTTAAAAAAAAAAAAAAAGAAAATTCATTACATTATTTAGGCTATTCTTTTTATGACTCTTCCTACTTCCTGGAGGTGTTCTCACACAATTTATAGGCATGTTGTTATCCGCTGAATCGGTGCGTGATGGTGAGAGAGAGAGAGAGAGACTACCACGTGGTAAAGCGTATAGCGAGCGCTCCCAAGTGCCACCCGGCGGTTGTTTGGGTACACTGCAGCTAGGCCCGGTACGTACCGAGGTGGATGACGTGGCATTACCTCGGTAAAGGGTGTGCATTGTAGGGGGACCGACTGTACTCTGCATTGCATCGCATTGCATTTGCTGTGTGCTACGCCCACTACTAGGAACTAACATTTGCAACGCTGAGCAGTACTGAGAAGCTAAAACAGCTAATTTTGTTAATGAGGAAGTCGGCCCTAGCAGACAGCGGAGATCGCCTGACTCTGTTCTCTGTATGGCTCTGCCCCAGCATTGATAAACATTTGGCTTGCACTTGACCTCCTAGGGATTCTGAGTAGCAGCCTCATGCTGTCATTGTATGCCACCATGAGTTTCCTCATGCTGCCCTGTTTGTAGTGGCACCACAGGTGTGCTGTATACAATGGTGTACAGTATGCTTTAAAGAGTGAGATCTTGACCAACTCAGTCAAGTGTAGTCAAGTCAAGTGTACTTTATTGTCAAATAATCCATGTAAAAGGGTTAGCACAGAAGTTTGAAATTGCGTTTGACATATATCACACACATGCAGTGTTTCTCAGAATTTTAACCCGTAACCAAGAACTACCACGGAGGGGTCAATTGACCTTTTTACCTAAAAGACCCACAAGAGGGTCATTTGACCCTTTGGACCCCCTGCGGACACTCCTTTTGTTGTGGAAATGTGGCTGTAAGCAGCTCACAGCTGTCACTTGAGTCACAGAGGATACTGACACCCTCAGAATTGGAAACCCAGTCTGCACAGTGTTGGCTACTTATATGTTACAAAATGATAAACAATGAATAATTGACTTACCTGCACATACAGGTGCTAAAGCTCTTACTCTGCCAGTATTCCTATCAACTGATACTCTGTATATTTGTTTCATAGCGATTCGTTTCTGGATTGGATTGGTCAAATAGATTAGTCACCTGCAATGTGGAAATCTCCTCATTTGTTAGGCAAAAATGATGTTACTTGTTATATACTAACCTGATTATCATAATTTTGATATGACATCTTCCAAAACGTTCCAAAATATTTTATCACAATTCCCTAACACTATCTTGAAAATTGAGCAGACTATTCTGCATATGATGACTTATATGAAGAACATGTGCTGACATGTTTTCAGGACAACCATTACACTGAGAATCAACCAATTGGGATAGATCAGCAAGGTACATTCATTTGAAAATTGTACTAAATGTAAGCTGATTGTGTTAACTGTAGGATACTTGTACATAGCCATTTGCAAGGATGTACTAAATGATTGAGACATGTACAAAAGCATTTGAAATTTAATGAAAGCAATGATAAATGCCATTCTGTTGTGAGGAACTGCAAATTAGTTTTCTCTCAGTTTCAAGAAATGGGCCAAACCAATGGAGAAAAACTGTAACACACTGTCCGCCAAACTGTGCTATCTGTCTTTGCTGCTGATATCTTCATGCAAGTTGCTATTTACCTGTGGTGATTTTGGAGGCTGACAGCCCTTGGGAAGAAGCTGTCTGTCCCTGTTTGTCTTGGCTATTAGCACTGTAAGGACCCCCTCACCCCTCACCCCACACACGGCCCCTAACAGCCTCTTTACTAGGGGTGGTACGGTTCACAAAATTCACGGTTCGGTTCATATCACGGTGTCAATGTCACGGTTTTCGGTTCTCTACGTTTTTTTTTTTTTTAGTTCATGATAAATGGTGCACTGGCTAATAGAATCGGACTTATCACTAAATATCCTACATATGGTTTGTATAGGCTTATAATGAGAAAATGGTGTGATTTTAATTGTGTCATCCTCTGATTTGGTCTTATACGCTAATGTTTTAATCAGAGAGACTGGATAAGATACTCCTAGAATCTGTATCATATTTTTCTGGACAGTACATGAATTGCGGTTTGCGATGGATTGCACGGTTCGGTTCGATATGTGTGTGAATTGTACGGTTTCAATTTTTGGTGCGGTTTGTGCCATCCCTACTCATTACCATTACACAATGAGTGATTAGTGTATTCGGTAAAAGCCGCCGGTGTCCTGTCTATATGAGCGACCCGTCGAGATGTGATTCTCTTCACTACTGAGCATGCGCACACCCTCGCGGTGGTTTTCGCGGGTGATTGCCCACCGAATTGTGAGACTGTCAACTTTAGTGACTCAAACTGTAGCCCGCAAGTTACGATAGCATCCCCTGAGACTGTCAACTTTAGTGACTCAAACTGTAGCCCATGTCCTCCTGAGGTTACCACCAGTCATCCATAGTCTAGTTAGCCTATAGCCTGTCCACCGACTGTCATGGACTGAAAGTTACGCTATATCCCCTGGGGGGAAAACGGGAAATAGCGTGGATCATCCAGCAGATCATTGGAAAATCTGCGAAATAGCGTGGCCTCGAACATTTGCTACTTTGTTGCCTAACCGTAATCGCTCACACACTCAGCCTAGAACATTGTAACTTCGATCAGAAAAGACTATTTATGTAGGCCTAGAGGAGGCGTTCTCATTGCAAAATGGAAAAAAATCGCCACCTCTGATTGAGCTGTCAAAATGCTCCCTCCACCCTTTTCACTCAAGAATTTGAATCGACTGCATTGTAAAATGCCTGAACATGATAATAAGAAATGCACTGGTTGGGATGTTATGAAAATAGGATTCCGGACATTAAAAGACAGACATCTGCCAAAACAAAGCCTCA
Source organism: Engraulis encrasicolus (assembly GCF_034702125.1). Classification (NCBI taxonomy): domain Eukaryota; kingdom Metazoa; phylum Chordata; class Actinopteri; order Clupeiformes; family Engraulidae; genus Engraulis; species Engraulis encrasicolus. The sequence continues at coordinate 47,610,169 of NC_085877.1, forward strand.
ATACTCTATCTGCTATCTGGGAATATCTAAACCGCGCTTGTTTATCCCCATAGCACATGATTTCATGTGGCAATTTGCCTTGCGAGCCCACGTCGCATTGAAACCAAACCAACAGCAAATGACTGCATTAAACAACCAGTGTTGTCAATTTAGCGACTTTTGGCCACCTCTGGCGACAAAAAAAATCATCTAGCGACTTTTCAGGCTCAATCTGGCCGAATCTAGCGACTATTTCGCTTGTCTTGTGAGAGGCAAATCAGTCTCCCTCCCCACGTCACCACACAATGCATTTTCAGTGGCGGGTAGAGACAGACGTGACACATGATGCACTAGTACGGTATGGCAGCTTTTGTGATACGCACAGGAATTCTCATGCACATGTACATCTGCTTGTATGAGGCTACGGCAAGCGATATGGGACAAAGATATGGCAGGAACCGAATGTCAACATAAAGCGAGATTACACAATCTTCGATATGGTCACCAATTGTTTTGGGACTGTCATGTATGTTATGCCTACACTTTGAATTAGATCAGAGTCTTGTTACACAGGTATATTTGATTACCTCAACTGTGCCCCACAACTTTACTCGGTCTACCCTACAAGCAGATACAGGGGGCATGAGAATCCGCTGCGTATCACAAAAGGTACCACAACGGCTCCTTGGGATATGCATACCGGTATGACAAATTTAAATGCCTTTAGCGACTTTTTGGTGCATCTGGCGACTTTTTAAAACGTGCATTTTCAGTGACAAATTCATCGTTTTTCCACATAATTCTGACTCTGCGCCGCCATCAGAAGCGTTTCCCACAGTTAAGCAGGGCTGCAGATTAGCTCTGATCTCCAAAAAGTAGCTAGCACCGCCCATTTGTACTGTGGATGAAGGCATGTGGGCACGTTTTCTGTAGATCAGCGCGCATTGTGACGTCATACGTAACGTCATGACGTCATCTAGCGACTTTTCAGCAAATCCATAGCGACTTTGGCTGATTTTCTTTTGGCAACACTGTAAACAACCCGTAGCCAGGCCCTGATCCCAAACACTTTCTCCAGTAGTTCAAGGCTATGTGCGCAAACTCAACTCAGTCTCTTTCATATGGCACGTTTCTTAACTTGCTCAAACGAGAGGCTCACGGTTTTCTAGTGGTCAGCAGCCGAATGATTGCACACCCCTGTCCGTGAAATAAACAAAGTAATTGTTATTAAAACAGTCCTACGTGGACCGATTGAAACGCCTTCCGCGGTCTCTCATTTAGATGAGGCATCGCAAATCGATAGAACACCACTATCGAATAGGGCGACCGGTCGCTCATCTCGACGTGGCAACACATCTCGACAGAACACGGGGTCAAATGACCCCTCTCTGGTACTTCTAGGTAGGCAGAAAAATCCTGTTAGTTCTAGTGTTAAAAATAAGCAACGGGAGCTTGGTGTCTCAGACTTTTTTTTTCAATTTTTTCATGGTATTTTTGCTGGTCCTGCACCCAATTTTTTTGAGACGGATGAGAGAAAATATTTCTTATTGGCCCTTCCGCTCCCTTTACTCTCTCTCTCTCTCTCTCTCTCTCAGTTCGAAACTAGAGGTGCTTAACTCGAATCTTTGAGGCGTCCGGATTGATTGGATCATTCCAAGGAGGGTATCCGGATTAGACGGATCAATCGGATCACACGGATCACTTATTTAAAATAAATAAAAATAATGTATTTTTTAAAACGTTTCTGCCGTTAAGTAGCTATGCGCCTCGCCTTTGTTGTTCCATTTATCAATTCACGTTGATAAATCAAAGAGTAAGACAGTTTGATCAACAAAACTCACTTTATGAATGTAACAGTTCCTAAACTCATGCTGCGATCCGACCCACCTGGGTCTCCTCACTAAACATGCAACCACAACTCGAACAGCCTTTGGCAGCAGTGAAACGGCATGTTCCTGATTTTGCAATAAATAATGTGTGTGTTTGTATTTAAGACTAAAAGTCAAACATTTGGGAGCAGAAGTCTAGTTGAGCAGGGACAGTCAGGAGGCGAGCAGCAGATGACCACTCGCTTCCGCTGCCGAGTTGCCTTGCGACTCACACACTCGTGGCAAAAACGAAACTTAAGCGATTGATCCGGCTGCTACCAACAACTCAGTCAGGATTCGTCTCACCGAGTCGCCGAGGGTGCCGCTGCTGAGTGACTCGGACGAGGGGAGTGACGGCAGCAGTGGCTTTAAAGACTGTAGCCTACGCTGTAACGCAGTGAGTGATCGAGTCACGTCTGTAGACTATACTTTCCCTAAGAGTAGCCTACAGACTGAGATGTTAAAGCGTTGGCAGAGCACTATTAACATTAAAATGTAGACCTCAACAGAGTCAGAAGCACACGCATAGGGAGCGGGGATCCGCGACTCAAACACTCAATTGGCCACAACATAGGCTGGACGGGTCAAACAGGCTCGATGAATGACGAGGCGGGAGTTGGTTCAGTTTTACTCAGTGAGTGTTCGTGACTGAACAGCATACTAGGGAGATTAGAGAATGGCTGTTGTAGTCAACTAAAGAGGATATATTCCGGTTTCACAATTTCTCGCGCTGTAACTGCCATTTTGTTGACATATTAATGAAATGCCGTCTGACCCGCCTTTGGCGGATCAATGCACGACAGCCATCCGGTCTGTTCGGATGAGGTCTTTACCCGGCTCTCCAACCGGATCCTCCGGGTTTTTTATCATCTCTATTCGAAACAACAACACCTCAATAACGAGCCCTCAAAAGCCAGGGCAACTATTTTGCCCCGACCCCATCGATCCAGCACTCCAATCCTGCACACACACACACACACAACCTGTCGGCTGTCCTAGAGTGCACCCTGAGAGCTAACACGGGTCAGGGCCGAATTGATTAGCGGACCGTGGCGAGCAGCGTTGGCGGATAGTAGATTGTGTGTGTGATTATAGATGCCTAGGGTTGCCACATTTCAGTGGTAAAAAAACTGGACACATAGATGGGCAAGCACAAATCATTAATCTTATGTGTTTATTTTAATGAAGGAAAGCATTATAATCTTAAAACAGAACAGATCATTAAAAAAAAATATGGAACGTGTGGCAACACTAGAGATGCCCCAGCGGCTCCCAAGTTGCAGGCCACGTCTGGCCACTGCAAGGAAATGAAGAATAATAAATTAAGAATAAGTGTAGCAGCATGTGGAAAAGCATGGCATTATAATGTTATATCCTCTGTAATAATACTTAAATTAAATGTGGGAAACTTCTCACCATTCACATGGCTTCCAATACACTCGGACGTGATCCACCCCCTGACAAACATAAATGACAAACAGATATGAGATCTTAACGTGAACATGTCAGACATCACATCACAATAGACTCACACGTGAGACAAGCAGCTAATTTTTAAAGTTTCTTGATGTTACATTATATTAGCTTACACCTATCCACAGCAACTTAATAAGGAGGATGTACACAACAACATTCAATGTTAGGGGAGGTTAAAGGAACAGACCACCCTTTTTTGGATTTTAACATATTTACAGTATTTCCAAGCATTATTTATGAATGTGCATATACTTTTCATCTATGTGTTTGCATTGCCCCGTTTAACAGTATAGCCAAATTAACCATAGTAATGCAAGTCTGTGGTACAAAATAAAACATCATCAAATGTACTTATAACCCACTTTAAAAAGAATGTAAAATTCACTGCAAATGTGAAAATCAAATCGGTGGTCGGTTATACATTACTACCACATCGCCACTGACTACCAGATATAGTGAATGATAGTTGAATTTTTATTTCTATTCTGATGGGCACAGGGTTGTTCATATTTCACAAGGCCAAAAGGAACTAGACTCAAATTTTGAAAGCATGGTTCGGGAAGCTTGAGACAATGTTTTCAGTCACGGATTGTCCAGACCTCTATGTAGCCTCATAATGCAGACCAGGTCGCCGGCAGGCCTATTCACTATTTCCTGAAAATACTCAACTACATCATAACGACATTGCTATGACAGTAAGGGGTTAAGTGAGAATCTTTTTCACATGCTGAAGAAGTTCTTACAAATCCTTCAGTCTCTACCATCATCAATACAAGATCTTGGTGAAAAGTTACTCCAACACTGGAAGGAAATAAATATGGATGTTGCTCAAGTGCATTGAATTAATATACACATGGTATCAGCCAGTGATGGGACCAAGTCACTAATTCGCAAGTAAGTCTCAAGTCCAAGTCAAGTCACAAGTTACAACACTTTTGATCAAGTCAAGTTCAAGTCCAAGTCGTGCCAAAGCCAAGTCAAAATGTATTGCCTGTTTTGTATGTCCCCCTTTGCTAGTCATGTCCCTCACGAAAATCGATCATGGTATACCATGATTTCATGTTTTTTTGAGTATGGTTTAGCATAGTTTTTGGTTTGACTAGGTTTAACTTTAAAATGAACCATGGTTTTACTCTGAAAACTAACCACGGTTTATAATTATTCATTAAATTACACTTAGTTGCTGCTTCTTTTATCCAACGCACATATTGAGGACAGTTCTTGGAGCAATGTGAATTTAGGTGCCTTGCTCAAGGGCACTTCAGTCATGCATGGAGGGGTAGGGGCCTAAGGGTGGAATTCGAACCTGCAACTCTGTGATCTTCAGCTCAACAACCCCCTAACCATTACACCACGGCTGCAAACAAGTTTTCATGTTTTTTTTGGGTGATCATGCAACCCACTATTAACAATGGTTTTTTTGGTGACCGACTTCCAGTCTAGTTTAATCTAGGTCTGCAGGGAAAACCAACTACATCAGCACAGGATCAATTACTTATGACCACCATTGTAGTTGGTATCTTTTTGTTAGAAGAACCACACTGCAGATGGAAACAATTTAGTGGTACTGTACTGACAATCCATTGTATCCATTCCTTGATTAGACATACCTTAATCTTTATTTTGTGCCCCTTTCTTCTAATTGGGAACGGCTGCTCCAAATTGCTACATAGCTTGCAACCTATTAATAAAATTGCATACTGTCATGGAATGCAAAGTAATTTCATAAAGTAATAGTATAAAAACACAAATTATCAACATTTCAACTCAATTTACTGCCAATCATTCGGCCCTGTCAGTGAATGCAACGTACCTCCAGATTTCTTTTTTTTTTTTTGAGTGGCCCCTCCCCTTCGTCTAGCTCTTCTTGCCCTTGCACCCCCTCCCCTTCGTCTAGCTCTTCTTGCCCTTGCACCCCCTCCCCTTCGTCTAGCTCTTCCTCCCCCGGCTCCTCTGCTGCATCTTTATGTTGTTCTGAAAAAAAAAGCACATGAATAGTATATGATATGCACACTGTTAATCATAACAACTTTCATCCCAGCATAATTTCTGAGACATTCTATAGTCTTTTAGTATGTACCATGGGCCTCCGAGCACTCAGAAATCTGATAATAAAAATGCAGAAATATTTACCAAACTGCAATTACTGGTTGTTGATAAAAGTCTCATTGTAACAAATTACAATACATGACCTCCCTCTACAGAGGAACCATTGAAAGCATCATCACCAGCTGTATCACTGTATGGGGCGGGAGCTGCACTGACTACAATAGGAAAGCCCTGCAGCGTATAGTGAACACAGCTGGGAGGATCATCAAGGCACCTCTCCCCTCCCTGCAAGACGCAGGCTGAATTCGAAACGGGAGGCAGTGACTCGATGACTCTCCTCCTACATAAACAGGTCACTGATCAGAGAGGCGAAGTTAGCTGATGAGGCAGCCGTTACGAACGGCACTAACGAGTGCGCCGCCTTGCGCATTTGATGTTACGGCGATTCTATGGGCGGGAGTTACGTTCATCACGTTAGCGCTTAGCTTACGCATGCTATTTGAACGGTGAATGATCGTCAGATGGCGGAATCGTAAAATAGGCTATAAATAGATCTAGCGACAGCATATTTAGATACTACAATGTTGATTTATGCATTCGATTTTCAATATCTACATACATAAGTGTCAGAATAAAGAGTATGATAAGGTAGTAGCTTGGGTAGTAGCCATGTTTGTTTTTCAGGTTTCCGGTTGAGAGGGAGGTGTCGCACAGCATGTTGGGTACCAAGGCAGCGAAGTCAGCATCTGATGTATCCTCGAAATATCCTCGTTACGCCCACAAATGCAGTCAACTGCCGAGAGAGGAAATAAAGGAATTTTTCGTTTCGATCCACACTTCATGACTCGATGTCCAGTTAGCTCACTGGAAGGACAGCTGCCTTCCCTGTTTCGAATCGGGCCACAGTGTTTCCCATACATTGTGGAAACTATGGCGCACCGCCATAATTTAAATTTGGCCGCCATAGTTTCCGAAAATGTTAAAAAAAAAAATAAAAAAAACAATTTTTATTTATTTATTCATTTTACTTTTTAAACGATTTCCGTTTATTTTTAAACGATTTTAAAAACGATTTCCTTTGCATTTTCCTCCTGGAGTAAATACATCCTATAGAGAAAACGATGAGTGCTTGAAAGACAGAGGGATCAAAAGCCTTGTCAAGTTGTTGTAGTTAACTTGGGTTTGGGAGCAATAAAAAACCTTCAGAGAAGGGACAGTTGGGATGAGTTTACTGAAACTCCCAGGCTTTGTTTTACAGACAATGAGTTAGGCGACAGGCCTTCATTGACATAGCAGAGGAGACATTGGGCTGCATATAGAAATTAATGTGAATATAGACAGAAAAATGCAGGTAGTTCTAGTGTTAATGACGTCACTTGTCAAGCACTTGCCAAATTATTGACTTTCGACTTTGTCGCTAGATTCAGCAACTTTTTGCCGTCACTGGAGCCCAATAACCTAATCTAGCAACTTTAGCGACTTTTTGGTGAAACAGGCGACTTTTGAAAACATGCCTTTTCAGTGACAGAATCATTGTTTTTCAGCATAACTGTAAGGTGTCAAACATACCAAAGTCGAACAGAACGGACACGAGACGAACGCAGTCTTTCTGCTTAGTTTCGACCGGTGTGTTCTACTCTGCCTTTCACACTGACAGCGTCAGTTCAACCCCACAGGTCAACCGTAAGTCAGTCAGTAACGTGGCACGTAATTGGCTGAGTAAACTGTCGGCGGAAACGACTCCATCTTTGAAGCTGAAAAATTCGTTGAATTTTGGCTGAATTCACTAGCCTAGCATTTCCCACTGAAATGACTGGAGGCGGGACTTATTCACTCTCTCCAGTTCTTATACTACCTCCATGTATCCAACCTCTTTGTATGACATCTCTGGAAATCCCACAATCCTGATTGGTTGTTCTGCATTTTGGTTTTGGGAACAGGGCCAGAATCCAGGGGTGGGTTTCTCGAATTCGACCAAAATTAGCCTTCGGACCAAGTAAGTTTGAACGAAGTTCGACACAACAACTAACCAACAACTATGCTTTCTCGAAACCCTTAGACCAACTAGGTCCGATGTAGGTACGAAGTAAGTCCGATGAAATTCCAACCAAGTAAGTTCAGACGCACAATGAAGTTTACGGAAATGCTCGGGAGTGTCTTGCAGTAGTACTGACGAACAACCCCTACTTCGTTTTGCAGCAACACCCGAGTCGTTCTCTTCAGCACCGGACGAACGACTTACTACATTACTTGTAAACATTGGGACTTTGTAAGTCCGAACGAAGTGTTCCAGAAACAGTTTTGTTGCACCTAAGTCGTTAGTTGCTAAGTTAGTTAGCAACGAAGGTTTCGAGAATCGTAGCCCAGACCCATGTGTGACCTCATGAAGCGAAATACACAAGGTGGGCATTCCAATATGCAACCTTGTGTCCTCCACTTGTGCTTGTGGCCTCGCCCCGCCTCCTGGCCCCTTCTCCGTGGATAAGGCAAATCAGTTTCCCAGCTGTCAGCCTAGCCACAACAACTTTTTGGGGGACTATTCTTCATTCACCATCCAGTTTGGAAATGAGAAAATTACTTCCCGAAGGAAATTTGTCTTGGACATACTGTACATAGCTGCCACATACACACAACATACACATGACGCCAAAAAACAAAAACAACAATAAACATACACAGTGTTGCCAGATGAAAATGTTGAATTATCGTGCAAGACCCAAATTGCAGGGCTGATAGTATTCAGGCTCCATGCCTGATTTCAGGCTTGACAGAGTTTTGCAAAAATAAAAACATTGATAACAATTAGCCATTAGGTGCTTATCTCAGAAAGTGTTACAGGTTAAGGGTTTTCTTCTACTATCAGGCTTGAATAATGGTCATACACAGGCTATTAAATGTTTGAATTATGTGTCAAAATAGGCCTACGTTACGTCACTATGCAGTATCTTGTCTTCGTCGTTAGAGCAGGGGAAAAAGTTCAGGCTCAGGATTTTTTTTCACTATCACCCCTGAAATTGCTGTTTCAAGGCATCTAAATGAACTGAATGACAACTCTGAAATTATCACACACGTCATGTTTTTTTGATCGTACAGAGGACTAAATGGACAAAATGATAGTACAAATACGACTAAATGGACAAAATGATGGTACGAATACGATAATTATCGTACCTCTGGCAACACTGTGCATACATTCAGATATAAGCACATAAATATATATTGTACGTACTAGATTAAAAACTAATGCACTAGGGATGCAAACGATTAATCGACTTTAATCGATCAATTAATCGACAATTCAACTGACAAGAGACCCAGGTGAAATGGGTATGTGAAGAGTGTGTGTGAAGAGGGGTGTGAATAGTGGGAATATTTAAATCACCTTTGGATTAAAGAATTGAAATAGAAATCATTTAAATGTGGTATTTTATCTCAATATTTAATTGAAATTGTTAGATTTAGTAGGTTTTTTTTTTTAGAAACATTGAGATAACGAGGGGGAAAACACCGCTTATCAATTAATCGTAAGTCGATCGATAAGGCTATCAACTAATGATTAATGAACTAATCGATAATTTGCATCCCGATAATTTGCATCCCTATAATGCACTGAAAATGTCCCTACTACTAATCCCAGTGTCTGTTCTCAAACGGTGGAGATGAAAATGTCCCTACTACTAATCCCAGTGTCTGTTCTCAAACGGTGGAGATGCGACGACTGCATGCTGCCTGCTGGTGAAGCATTGGCAACACCTCAACCTCAGACATAGTGATAGGCCTATAAATAGTGTGTGTGTGTATGTGTGTGTGTGTGTGTGTGTGTGTGTAACATAAGTTCATCTCTAATAAAGGAAATGGTGCCACATGGGCGATGCCCCCACCCCCCCTCCAAACACACAAACACACACACACACACACACACACACACACACACACACACACACACACAAACACACACACCCTCTGCAGAGAGGGGGTGGGGGGTGGTGCCACATATCCTATGGCTGACCCACCTACACACAAACTCTCTCTCTCTCTCATACACGCACACACACACACTCACACACACACTCTCTCTCTCTCATACACGCACACACGCGCGCACACACACACCCTGCATGAGGGGGCCGTCGCCATTCATCAGGTGTAAAGGTGTGTGAGTGTGTGTGCATGCGTGCATGTGTGCTTCTGTATGTGTGTGCCTGTGTCTGTGTGTGTGCACATGCTTTACTGAAGATATCCATCAATATCTATTCCATGTAGGTTGCTTAGTAACGAGAAGGCAGTCTTCAAAATCCAAAATGAGCATTAACGTGATGGATAAATACCTCATCTTGATTAATCTTCTTTTTTTTTCCCGAAACCAAGAGGAGCTATTTGCTGCCACCTGGTGGTGTATGGGGCAAATAGCATATCGAGTTGGAGGACATTGTATGACTGTAATAATATTTCATTATCAACAAATTGTTTGCTAATATAGATTTTTATGTAGTTGTTATGAAATAATGACCTTGTGTATTTACTATGCATAAGTAGAGGCAACCAAAGACTTCAGGAAATAGACTGAATCTGTGACACTGAAGAAGCCTCTGTGCAGCCGAAACGTCTGTCATGTCAGTCCCTGAAATGTTAAAATAAAAAGAAAACAGCGAGAAAGAAGAAACATTGAGTGTGATTTTTTTTTTAACCCTCTTATTTGTTGACACTTTTGTGTGATGTTCATTCCTTTATAGGCCTATAGGCCTATTTGTTCTTACTGATACTGACTTCAGTATTTTCTTTTTTTTTTCAGTCATATCGTATCCACTAATGCCTGTGTTTTTTGTGTGTTTTATGGATGTCTCCACGTCTTTTGTCAATTGTTGCTTCATGTTGTTTCAAGTCTTTTTACTTAGGCCCTTCTGTTAGCACTTTGGTCAGCTGCTTGTGTTGTTTTAAAAGTGCATTACAAATAAACTTTGACTTGACTTGACTTGACTTGACTTGACTTGATCCATTTCCTGCTAAGTAGAGGCCACCGAAATGAGAAGGAGCCAACATATGACATGTAGAAGGTGATATTTGCCAAGCCAATATAGTAAAAATACTGTGTGTGTGTGTGTGTCTGTGTGTGTGTGTGTGTGTGTGTGTGTGTGTGTGTCTGTGTGTGTGTGTGTGCATGTGTGTGTGTGTCACGGTGTGTGTGTGTGTGTGTCTGTGTGTGTGTGTGTCGCTGCATACTTGTCACCATGATACTAAACCCAGATTTAGTGAGAGCATCACAAATGTTTCTTTTAGTGTGTGTGTGTTGTCTCCGTGCAGAAAGTCCTTGATTTGGCCCATGAGTCTCTATGGTAGAAGACCTTGTGTCTTATTTAGCAATTCGCTACGTGTTGTATTTAGATATTCATCAAGGTGTTTTATTTTGATATTCGTCATGTGCTTCCTGCCTCCTGATTTCTTGTTTTTAGTAAGTGTGTGTGTGTGTGTGTGTGTGTGTTGTCTTTATGCAGAGTGTGTCTGTTTTGGGCCCCTTGGTCTCTAAGGAAAAAAAGGCCTTGTGTCATATTTAGACATTCATCGGGTGTTTTATTTTGATATTCGTCATGTGCTTCCTGCTTGATTTCTTGTTTTGATGTTGCTTTTAGCATGCGTCCTGTCTCTGCTTGCTGGGTACTTTTGGGTTATGTTTGGGTCAGGGCTTGACATTAACTTTTTCACTCACCTGCCACTGTGGCTAGTGGCTAGTCATTAGCCATTCAGCTATTCTATTAGCCACAATTTCTTTTTTATACTTACATGGAAATAAATCAGACACATAGAAACAGAGTAACTGGGCTTTTTCTTTAACTTAAATACAAACAATTGATACACAATGGGCAAAATAGATGAGCCAATTGGCTAGTGACACTGAAATTGTTACTAGCCACAGGCAAGTTTTACCAGCATTTGGCCGGTTGGCAGGTGCCAGTGTCAATCCCTGGTTTGGGTACATAGGCCCCTATAGTTAGTGGAGTCTGCATGTTTCTCTGTCTGTCTGCCTGTATACTTTTGGGTTGTGTTATGGGTATATATATGCCCCTGAGTGGACTCTGCACGTGTATGCAGTGTAGTCTGCATACTTTTGGGTTGGGTTATGTTTGGGTACATAGGCCCCTATAGTGAGTCTGCATGTTTCTCTGCTTGCTGGGTACTTTTGGGTTATGTGTGTCGCGTCAATCGGTGCATTGGCGCGGGCTCGCTTGATTGACAGCTGTCTGCTCCATTCCTCGCTGCGCTGAGGTGCGTGGTGCGTGAACAGGTGAACCCCATCAAGGTGCTGATTGCCCGTAATGAGCGGGGTTTCGGAACAAAAGACATGCCGAGTTGGCGTTTGGCCAGTCGGCAAAAGAAGCAGCAAGGCAGTGGTTGCAGTAAGAATGCGCAAAGTTCACAAATATATCTTCACAGCACAAGGGGCAATGAGGACTTAAGAGGCTACCAGTAAGCTGCATGGACACTTTTATTTACAAATGCATCGATGCGCTCGCAGCTTCTGTCTGTCTTGTTACCTGTGAGGTTTATGTAATCACTGCTGTCGGCAGATGCTGTGGGAAACGGGTTTCAGGTTACATGTTACTGACGTGTGTTATATTTTATGTTGCGTTACTTTAATTTGCTTCCTTTGTTATTGATGTGCAAGACAATGTGCAGTAGGCATATGTAAAAAATGAATGACCTTAGTTAAACGTAAACCGCTTTGATTCAGTCGAGTGCTTGGTTGGTAGCATCTCGATTTGACTGATAATTAATGGTCTGGAATGCCTAACTTGCTGGTCAAAAATATACTTACCTTTTATACTCACCTTTGTCAACTAACCTATGTGCCGTGCACCTGTTGAAAAGATCATGCATTTATTGCTTTACTGTGTATCATAGTCTAAATAATGACTTAGACCGAAGCTCTTATTTAATTATTTTTATTTTGTGTTTTTGTTTGAAAGGTTTTTCACCTACTACTGTTGTAGGCTACTGTCTCCACTGAGAATCAAATAAAAAGCCAAGGAGTGGAATCCTGTGTTCGTTCAGTCCTTCCATTTCAAGCGTGGAAACCCTTGTGCGCTGTTAGACTTGACAGTGAAAAACCGCCGCTACAGTGAAAAACCGCCGCGACAGTGAAAAACCGCCGCTACAGTGGAACACCGCTACAGTGGACACCAACCACGACGGCCAGAGAATCGTCGCTACCAGCGAGCCGTCTGCCAGTTGATCATCGCAAACCTGCGCATCTTTGCTGACCACAACCGCCTGCTGCTGCCGCCGTGACTGGCAAAAGAAAACCCCATTCACGCCACAACCCAAAAGAGGGAGAAGCCACTTCACCTGGGGGCCTGGAGAAGAACGCCTAAAAGTCACCTGAAAAAAAAATATCACAAGTGAAGAAAAAAAAAAATATCACAAGTGAAAAAATATATATCACACACACACACAAAAAAAGATTTACAAAGTGACAAAAAAAAGATTTACAAAGTGACAAAAAAAAGATTCACAAAGTGACAAAAAAAAAAGATTCACAAAGTGACAAAAAAAAGATTCACAAAGTGACAAAAAAAAGATTCACAAAGTGACAAAAAAAGATTCACAAAGTGACAAAAAAAAGATTCACAAAGTGACCAAAAAAAGATTCACAAAGTGACCAAAAAAAGATTCACAAAGTGACCAAAAAAAGATTCACAAAGTGACCAAAAAAAGATTCACAAAGTGACAAAAGAAAAAGATTCACAAAGTGACAAAAAAAGAGATTCACAAAGTGACAAAAAAAAAAGATCACAAAGTGATACAAAATCATTGAAAAGAAATGGCAAAGTCATTGGACGAGCTGAAGACTGAACGCACCACAGCCAAAAGACTTTTCTCCCGCCTCGCAAACCATGTTGTGAGAACCTACCCAGAGATGTCTATGGAAGAGCTAAAACAACACTTCAACAAGCTCACATCAGAGTGCTCCAGAGTAATGGAGGCGAATGATGACGTCGAGGCAGCCTACATGACTGAAGCAGACGTAGCCACAGTGGAGGACTTGAGCACAGAGAAGAAAGCAGACTTGGAAAAGACAGAGGAGTACTGCAAGCAGAAGACAAAAGAAGTAAAGCTCCTGATCCGACAAGCACTCTGGGGGCACGGGGAAATGGAGCTGGCCCTGGCTCTACACAACGCCGAAGTCGAGCTCAAGAAGGTCTCCTCTGCCCAGCTCGACGTGACCCTGGAGGGTTATGACTTCATGCTACAGCACTTCGAGAGGTTGGTGCTGAAGGCAAGAGAGGCACACAGTGACTGGAACCGCTGGGCTCCTGCGGCAGAAAAGAAAGACACTGATCGCCGCATGATGGAGCTCGAAGTGCAACTTCCCCAGCTGGTGTCACAAAAGGCCGCCTTTATAAAGGCAGCGAAGATCAAGGCGGAAGAAGAACCCACTGCCCACCGTACAGCGCCAGTGCCAGCAATCAAGTTGAAGGCTACAGCCCTCCCAAAGTTTTCTGGCAACCAGCGGAGCTACTACAGGTGGAAGAAGGAGTGGGAAGCGCTGCAGAGGCAAGGGGAACCGACGGGATCAAAAGAGGTGAAGAAATTCCAGTTACTCGACAGCATCGACGAGAAGGTGGCTGGAAACATCAATCTGTCCACCTACAGCACTGCAGACGAGATCTTCAGAGTCCTTGACAACCGGTTTGGGAACCAAGCCAACATCGCTCTGCAGATCGTCGAAGATCTACAAGGAACCCCTGTGGTTGAAGCTGGCCAGCCAAGAAAGGTCATTGAACTCATCCAGAAAGTGGAGAAGGCCCTCTGTGACCTAAATGACCTGGACAGCGCAGAGGCCGTAAAAAACCCCATCGTGACCAAATCCCTTGAGGGCAAGCTTCCAGAGACACTTAAAAAAGACTGGCTCACCCATGCTGCAGCAGAGAGCAATGCCGTAGACAACCGCAACCGATTCGACAAGCTGCTGGCTTACCTAAAGTCCCAGGAAGCCATCTACGAGCAGCTCGACCAGCTGAAAGACGGTGTTCAACCTGCCAAGGACAAGACACAGTTCCAGAAGCAAGGCAGAACAAAAGCGAGCATCTGTCCTGCGGCAACGTTCACCAGTGACTCGGCAGGTTGCGTCGTCTGCGGCGACCCCAATCACAGAAGAAAACTTTACTTCTGCAGGAAGTTCAAAACCAGCCTAAAGCCAGCGGAGAGAGAGGATGCAGCACAGCAAATAGGTGCCTGCAAGAAATGCCTCGAGATCCACACCGGTGAAAGCTGCTGGAAAACTTCTTACATGTGCAGTAATCCAGAGTGCGACGAACATCACTACCTCCTCTGTCCAGTTGCCAGATCTCCGTCCCAAAGAAGACCCACCACCAGTCCAGTAAAGGCTACAGCCAAGCTACTCACTGAACCCCAGCAGCAGTTCCTCTCCAAGCTCACACCAGAGCAGGCGAAGGAGTGTCGAAAGGCCTTCTGCAACATTGCATCCAGGACATTCAACTCCAGTGCTGCTGAGAGAGGCCTTCTAGAAGAACATGGTCTCACAGAGTATCCAGTCCTCCTCATGCTCCTGAATGTCACCGCCAATGATGGACAGAGCATCGGGACCCTCATCGATCTGGCTTCGGACACGAACTACATAACGCACAAAGCTGCAAGAAGGCTGAACCTGAGAAGTGAGGATGTCACGCTGGTTGTCCATGGCGTTGGAGGCATGAGGGTGTCGGTTGCTACAAAGCGCTACCTGCTCAAGATCCGCGTCAGCACCCCAAGAGGGACAACCACAGCACATCAGTTGATCTGCTATGGACTTACTGAAATCGCAGAAGTCCACCAACATGTCCCGGCAGAAAAATTGCAGAAGATCTTCCCAGAAATCGCCCTACAAGACCTGGCAAGACCAAAGGAGATCGAACTCCTCCTCAGCCACAAAGAGGGGCAGCTGGTACCCCAGAAGATCCGTTCTGTTGGTGACCTGGTGTTGTGGGACGGTCCACTGGGCAAGACCATCGGAGGCACACATCCAGGCCTCTTCGAGCAGGTCACCCTATCAGCCCACACCTCCAAGACCCACCTTGCAAGATCCATGAAAACTGCAGCTGTCAAACACACAACATTCATCTCCAAAGTTCCAGTCTCCTGCCAAGCTTCCAAACACCCCAGCTCCAAGTCCAAGAAAGCCATGCCAAGTCCAAGACAGCCATGCCATGCCAAGTATCCACCACAAGAAAGCCCAGTGTCTCTTCCCAATAAGGGAGCAACTGAGAGGCAGCTGGTGAAGAAACCCACGTGGAAAATGGCCCAAGACGGACCGACTTCTCACAACAGCCTCGACCATCAGAAAAGCCTCACATCCAACGCCGACCAGACCCTGCAAGGAGTATTCTCCATGAAGCCCAGGGCCCGCGTGGATCAAAGTGCGAGGAGCAGGTCGAGAGGTGAGACAACCAAGTCAATCCCAATGTGGCGAAACCAAGTGCAAGAGCAAACTCATCCACTCGCCAGAAGCAAACCGAGTCAAGTCGGACTCCCCAGGACACTCTCACCGCCAGGCCCAGCCGAGCGACCATGTGCGATCACCTTCTCCGATGGCAGTAAACAATGGCAGTCCGGTCCGCAGCTCCCTCAGCCTCCTGAGGGTGAGCGGCCGATGAGGTCAGTGGAAGACACTGCACAAGCGAGAGACTGTGTCGCCAAGATGCAGAGGAAGGCATTCTCTGCTGCACTCGCCGGGAATCAACTAACTGCACAGTACCTGGTTGCAGTCCGGGACAGTGCCCAGTCAATTTGCAGAAATGACCCAGTAGCAGCAGTCCAGCAGCTGGACGAAAAGCGCCCCAGCCGTCTAAGACGTCTGGTCTGGACAAGGGCATGGACTTGGAGAGCGGCGAAGGAGTTTCTGCATGCCAGAAGAGGGGATGAAGAAAAGTGGGAGGTAGTACTGCCATACGGCTGTCGGCGATGGACAAAGAAAAAGAAACTGCATTCCTCAGCATATGCGTGGCTGCACGAGGGTGTCATCTTCCCAGGCACAACTGCCAGGCTCATCGTGAACAGACACCGAGCCATGGGGTGTCCTGATGAATGAAAAGTAGGCCTTCAAAGAAGGCCATGAAGGTGCTCCATGTCCAGCCGGGGTCTCCACCGTCCTCGCCCAGCCAAGTGAAGATGCCAAGGTGAACAAAGTCTTGGGACCCGCTGGGTACCACACCGCACCACACTGCACCACACTGCACTACACTGTACCATACCTCATTGTTATCCTCCAAGAAGAGAGCAGTCACCAGAAACCAGCTCGCCTGATGAGGGCGATCTTCCAGTGCTGCATCACAGCAAGATCGAGTGGGAGGTGTTGCGTCGAGCGGTGCCTTGGCACGGCTCGCTTGATTGACAGCTGTCTGCTCCATTCCTCGCTGCGCTGAGGTGCGTGGTGCGTGAACAGGTGAACCCTATCAAGGTGCTGATTGTCCATAATGAGCTGGTTTTCTGAACAAAAGACATGCCGAGTTGGCGTTTGGCCAGTCGGCAAAAGAAGCAGCAAGGAACTGGTTGCAGTAAGAGTGCGCAAAGTTCACAAAAAATATCTTCACAGCACAAAGGGCAATGAGGACTTAAGAGGCTACCGGTAAGCTTCATGGACACTGGTTTATTTACAAATGCATCGCTGCGCTCGCAGCTTCTGTCTGTCGTTACCTGTGGGGTTTATGTAATCACTGCTGTCGGCAGATGCTGTGGGAAACGGGTTTCAGGTTACATGTTACTGACGTGTGTTATATTTTATGTTGCGTTACTTTAATTTGCTTCCTTTGTTATTGATGTGCAAGACAATGTGCAGTAGGCATATGTAAAAAATGAATGACCTTAGTTAAACGTAAACCGCTTTGATTCAGTCGAGTGCTTGGTTGGTAGCATCTCGATTTGACTGATAATTAATGGTCTGGAATGCCTAACTTGCTGGTCAAAAATATACTTACCTTTTATACTCACCTTTGTCAACTAACCTATGTGCCGTGCACCTGTTGAAAAGATCATGCATTTATCTGTACTGTGTAACATGGTCTAAATAATGACTCAGACCGATGCTCTTATTTAATTACTTTTATTTTGTGTTTTTGTTTGAAAGGTTTTTCACCTACTATTGTAGGCTACTGTCTCCACTGAGAATCAAATAAAAAGCCAACGAGTGGAATCCTGTGTTCGTTCAGTCCTTCCATTTCAAGCGTGGAAACCCTTGTGCGCTGTTAGACTTGACAGTGTGTGTGTATATATAGTCAGTGGACTCTGCTGTGTGTTTCTCTCTCTGTCTCTGTCTGTATAGGCCTATCTATCTGTCTGTCTGTCTGTATAGGCCTATCTGTCTGTCTGTCTGTCTGTCTGTATAGGCCTGTCTGCCTGTCTGTCTTTCTGTCTGTATAGGCCTGTCTGTCTGTCTGTCTTTCTGTCTGTATAGGCCTATCTGTCTGTCTGTATAGGCCTGTCTGTCTGTCTGTCTGTATAGGCCTATCTGTCTGTCTGTCTGTATAGGCCTATCTGTCTGTCTGGATAGCTATTTTCAGTGAGGCATGATCATGCATGACCTCATACATTTCTGTACGCACATAGCCTACACACACACACACACACCAGACCCGTGCACACACACACACACACACACACACACACACACACACACACACACACACCAAACCCGTGCACACACACCAAACCCGTGCACACACGTGTCACGTAATACACTTCAGGTGTCCCACACGTTCTATGTCTGGCGTCACACTGTAGGCTAAATGTATACGGTATATATGTCTGGCGTCACACTGTAGGCTAAATGTATACGGTATATATGTCTGGCGTCACACTTTAGGCTAAATGTATACTGTATACTGTATATGTCTCCATAGGCACTTGCAGTATATCTATGAGAAGTGAAAAAGACACTTTGACAGACAGACATATGGGCAGACAGACAGACAGACAGACCAGATGCAAAATCCAAATTAAACATGGAGACAGGCTGTCTGGCTAACAGACAGACAGACAGACAGGCAGGCATGCAAGGCAGCAGACAGAAAGTCATGCAAAGCCAGCAGGCAGAGAAATAGACAGGCAGGCAGAGAAACAGACAGGCAGGCAAGGCCAACAGACAGGCAGGCATGCAAAGCAGCAGACAGAAAGTCATGCAAAGCCAGCAGGCAGAGAAACAGACAGGCAGGCAGAAAGTCATGCAAGGCAGGCAGGCAGAGAAACAGACAGGCAGGCAAGGCCGACAGACAGGCAGGCAGACATGCAAGGCCAGCAGGCAGACAGACAGGCAGGCAAAGCCGGCAGACAGACAGGTAGACAGACAGACATGCAAGCCCAACAGACAGATAGGCATGCAAAGCCAGCCGGCAGGCAGACAGACAGACATGACAGACAGACATGCAAGGCCAGCAGGCAGACAGACAGGGATGCAAGGCAGACAGACAGAAAGTCATGCAAGGCGGGCAGGCAGAGAAACAGACAGGCAGGCAAGGCTGACAGGAAGACAGACAGTCATGCAAGGCAGACAGACAGACAGATTGATAGACAGCAAAGGCCTAACTCAGCTGATCTACAAAGAAAGTGGTGTGTGTGCATGTGTGTGCGAGTGTGTATGTGTGCGTCTGATCCAGAAAGAAAGTGTTGCATGCATGTGTGTGCGAGCGTATGATGTGTGTATGCGAGCGTATGATGTATGTGTGTATGTGTGCGTCTGATCCAGAAAGAAAGTGGTGTGTGTGCGAGTGTGTATGTGTGTATGTGTGCGTCTGATCCAGAAAGAAAACGGTGTGTGTGCATGTGTGTGCGAGTGTGTATGTGTGTATGTGTGCGTCTGATCCAGAAAGAAAGTGTTGCGTGTGCATGTGTGTGCGAGTGTGTATGTGTGCGTCTGATCCAGAAAGATAGTGGTGCATGTGTGTGTATGTGTGCGTCTGATCCAGAAAGAAAGTGTTGCGTGTGCATGTGTGTGCATGTGTGTGCGAGCGTGTATGTGTGTTTGTGTGCGTCTGATCCAGAAAGAAAGTGTTGCGTGTGCATGTGTGTGCGAGTGTGTATGTGTGTTTGTGTGCGTCTGATCCAGAAAGAAAGTGGTGTGTGTGCGAGCGTGTATGTGTGTATGTGTGTGTCTGATCCAGAGAGAAAGTGGTGTGTGTGTGAGTGTGTACTGTGACACTGGTGAATGGATATGGGAGTGTGTGTGTGTGTGTGTGTGTGTGTGTGTGTGTGTGTGTGTGTGTGTGTGTGTGTGTGTGTGTGTGTGTGTGTGTGTGTGTGTGTGTGTGTGTGTGTGTGTGTGTGTGTGCATGAACCGTGACTGGTGAATGTGTGTGTGTGAAAAAGACACTTTGACAGACAGACAGAAAGACCAGATGCAAAAACCCAAATTAAACATGGAGACAGACAGTCTGGATAACAGACATGCAGTTGGACAGACAGACATGCAAGGCAGAGAGACAGACAGGTATGGACAGCAGGTGGACAGAGAGACAGGCAGACAGACAGAGAGACGGGCATGCAAGTCAGACAGACAGACCAGATGCAAAACCCAAATTAAACATGGAGACAGGCTGGCTAACAGACATGCATTTGGACAGACAGGCAGCAAGGCAGACAGACAGACAGACAGATATACAAGGTCGGCAGGCAGAGAGACGGGCTTGCAAGGCAGGCAGGCAGACAGACAGATATACAAGGTCGGCAGACAGACAGACATGCCAGGCCGACAGACAGACAGACATGCATGCAAAGCCAGCCGGCAGGCAGACAGACAGACATGACAGACAGACATGCAAGGCCAGCAGACAGACAGACAGTCATGCAAGGCAGCAGACAGACAGAAAGTCATGCAAGGCTGGCAGGCAGAGAAACAGACAGGCTGGCAGGCAGGCAGAATTTCCCCCTCGGGATTAATAAAGTTACTCTACTCTACTCTACTACTCTACTCTAGATAGACAAACATGACAGGCAGGCAGGCAGATAGACAGACATGCAAGGCAAGCAGGCAAGGCAGGTGAACAGACAGACAGACAGGCAGGCAAGGCCGACAGGAAGACAGATAGGCATGCAAGGCAGCAGACAGACAGACAGGCA
>NC_085877.1:47648142-47650642 GCF_034702125.1 Engraulis encrasicolus
TTAGCTGCAAAAATGCCTGAACTTGGGCCGTGCTTGAAAATATTAGTTTATTACTTTGTAAACTCTCATGAAAATGTCAAATTTGGCAATAGGCAACCCAGTTTCAATGAGCAGCATATAATAGTTGCAGTACCTTTTTTAACCATTTCCTGCACAGTGTACCTTTAAAGTTAGGTCACTTCGTGGAGCTGTGTGCCTTTTTTGCTTCGTATTGGACACTGTTGATTTCCAATAGTGGTCAATCTCTATGCCACTTTCTCTTATCTACTGTTATCTGTTAAAGTCCGATAGCTGACCAGATCTCTGTCTGAAAGCACGCACTTACACACAACAACACACACACACACACACACACACACACACACACACACACACACACACACACACACACACACACACACACACACACACACACACACTCAGTAAGTGCTGTGCACAAATGAATGCAGCATCAGAGTATTAAAAATAAAAAACACTCATCAGGACATGCAGAGGTACTTTGTCCCTGAGTGCGTGTGTGTGTGTGTGTGTGTGTGTGTGTGTGTGTGTGTGTGTGTGTGTGTGTGTGTGTGTGTGTGTGTGTGTGTGTGTGTGTGTGTGTGTGTGTGTGCGTGTGTGTGTGTGTGTGTGTGTGTGGGCTGCCTATTTTTGGCACAGCTGGTGATGCGTCTCCATTCTGTTTTAAATGTCGAGGGGAAATAAGCACCTCCCCCCCCACACACACACACACACCTACGTACGTAGGTGCTGAATGGAGAGCAATTTTCCTGTTTATTCAACAGACACGACCCTTACAGATCACGACACGATCACGACCACAATCACGACACGACCATCAGATAATATGGCAGGCTGGCCCATTAATACAGTTTTTTTCAATTGCTAAGAAGCTTTTGTCCAAACCTCAGCGACATTTGCAAAACTCTTAATACAGTTAACACACCAAGGGCTTTCCATTGCCATACAGTTGACACATTACATGCCTTTTTCACACAATTAGCAGTCAATGAATGCATTTCTTTGTGTACATTTAACAGTGTGTGCTTTTGAGAAGAAAATGAAATGTTTGGCCAATTGTGCTTGATAGGTGGTAGTCTGTGTTAAGAGTTTAGAAAAAGTATCCAAAGTATGAGTAAGCGCTTGTTAGCAATTGAAAAAAACTGTTAATTGCATTACACATACTTACACATACACACACATTTGTGGCAAAATACAGAAGAAGTGGTATCCATTACTCCTGCAAACTATGTAAGGGTTAACGTTCGGCGAGAAGGTCGCTACCGTGGAATAGCAGCACGACAGAGAGAATCTTTAGACCCCGACGCGGAGCGGAGGGGTCTTGTTCTCTCTGAAGTGCTGCTATTCCACAAAGCGACCGACTCGCCGAAAGTTAACCCGCTTATTATATGGATATACTTAATGATTCACACATGGCGGGGACATTTCTTTAGACCTATTTAATGTTAAGATTGATGCTGCGCAAAACAAAACAGTGCCGTTGTGGAACACCGCTAGGCAACAGCTAGGTAGCCTGGACAACAGGTGTTGTCTATCACAGCAGCTGATTAGAGTGACAGAAGACCGGACCCCCTGCGGAGTGATATGAAACATTCGCTTTAGCCACTGACTTGTATACAAGCCAGTGGCTTTAGCAGTGAACGTCTTGTTGCCATTGACGGGTAGCCAGGACGGGTGCTGTCTATCACAGCAGCTGATTAGAGTCTTGTTGAAAAGTCGCTTTAGCAGTGAAAAGTCTTGTTGCCATTGACAGCGGTCTGTTATAGACCAACCCGTCCGTTATCGAAAAATAACAGACGTCCGAACGTTGGGGAGCCCCGTTTAAATGAATGGAGCATTCGACAGATGACGTCACAACCATATAATAAGTATTTTTAATGTCCATTAATATTGCCAGATTTTCCATTAATAGTTTGTCCACTAATATTGCTAGAAATACACAGAACAGCAAATAAGCTGTTAACCTGTGGACTTCCCTTTTGTCCGCGAGTCAGTACCTCTTGACTCCCCTAGGGGTCCCGACCCTCGCTTCAGAACAACTGCATTCCTTATGGAAATGTCGTCTGGCCACACAGCACATTTATGACCTCAGTGAGTCTTCTTCCTTTTACGCTCTTTGGTTTAGACCAAATATATCACATTATGTTACATTAAGCACACACACACACACACACACACACACACACACACACACACACACACACAAAGGGACAAAGTACCTACCTCGGCATGGCGCTTTTATCCAACGTGTCTCACAGTTATTTATTTTTTTAAGTTCAGGCCAGGTATTGGTTACATTCCCTGGAGCAGTGTGGGGTTCCCTCGGCCATGGAGTGAGATAGGGAGTGGAAGGGTGGGATTTGAACCGGCTTGTCATCGTACAGTTTGGGAAACCCCTGTGCTATCACATTGCTATCCATGATGGGATTTTCGGCTCTTCTTTGAGATGCGGTTCTATTGGCTCTTCTTACTATGGAGTCTT
>NC_085877.1:47658142-47675642 GCF_034702125.1 Engraulis encrasicolus
GAGAGAGAGAGAGAAAGAGAGAGAGAGAGAGAAAGAGAGGCGAGGGTGAGATGTGGATAATGGGCCAGAGTACAGAAGTGTCCTGACTCATGAGACAAATAGCTGACTGGCTTAACCCATTTTAATAGTTATAGCTGACTGGCTTAACCCATTTTAATAGTTATAGCTGACTGGCTTAACCCATTTTAATAGTTATAGCTGACTGGCTTAACCCATTTTAATAGTTATAGCTGACTGGCTTAACCCATTTTAGTAGTTATAGCTGACTGGCTTAACCCATTTTAATAGTTATAGCTGACTGGCTTAACCCATTTTAATAGTTATAGCTGACTGGCTTCACCCATTTTAATAGTTATAGCTGACTGGCTTAACCCATTTTAATAGTTATAGCTGACTAGCGTAACCCATTTTAATAGTTATAGCTGACTGGCTTAACCCATTTTAATAGTTATAGCTAGTTATAGCTGACTGGCTTAACCCATTTTAATAGTTATAGCTGACTGGCTTAACCCATTTTAGTAGTTATAGCTGACTGGCTTAACCCATTTTAGTAGTTATAGCTGACTGGCTTAACCCATTTTAATAGTTATAGCTGACTGGCTTAACCCATTTTAATAGTTATAGCTGACTACTGGCTTAACCCATTTTAATAGTTATAGCTGACTAGCTTAACCCATTTTAATAGTTATAGCTGACTGGCTTAACCCATTTTAATAGTTATAGCTGACTGGCTTAACCCATTTTAATAGTTATAGCTGACTGGCTTCACCCATTTCAAGCCTGTTGCTGCGTATGCTGTTTGACCCACAGTGGGCGCCTGGAGAGACATTGAGTGCTTATACATGCAGTTCAGTATACCGAATATGAGGCATATCCTGGTTATGGTCATATTCGGGATAAGTCAAGTCAAGTCAAGTCAAGTCAAGTCAAGTCAAGTAGGCTTTATTGTCAATTTCTTTACATGCACTGGTCATACAAAGAATTTGAAATTACATTTCTTGCTTTCCCATACAGACATAGACTAAATCTAGGTAAGGACATAGACAGTATAGACATAGACAGTACTTATACATGGACTTAAGACAGTATGGACATAGACAGTGCTCGTACAGACATTTAAAGTGCAAGACTGGACAACAGAAGACTTGTAGAGGACATACATTAAGAGGTATTGTTGTGCTTTTGTGCTTTTCCTAAAAAGTCCTTTATAGCGTTCTGACATGGTAATAGTAGCATTTTGAAGAAAAATAAATATTAAAAAGGTCTGTCAAGGTGTTTATATGAGCACAAAACGTAATATCCCAGTCAACATTCTTGGCCGTTGTAGAATTCTCTTCAAATGCGTGTAGCCTAGATACCAGCGACAGCGTTCTATGGGTGTTTACGTGAGGTGTTTACATGAGGCAGTATCCCGGTTTCTGACGTGTTTATATGCTCAAACGCAAATTCGGGATACTTAATATCTCGATCATATTCGGGATACTGAACTGCATGTACTGTATACGCACGCATAGATGCTGCACTCAGACTCTTGAGTACTGAGTTTTTCATTGGAAATGTGGGTAGGTTAGAGATGAACGAACACATTCTAATGTGACACGACGGTCCTCGATTTTAAATGTTGCCAGCTGCTATGTTAATACAATACCATACGATACGATATGATCAGACTTTATTGTCAGTTTGCACTGATAGTCATTTTGCATCCCTTAGCAACATGCACATAACATCACGAGACTATTGCACATGTATCAGGCTCCACATGCATAAGCACTGATTGACAAAAGCAGACAGAGGACAGACAAACATACATGCGTACATTCATACAATACATATAGCCTAACCCACGTAACTTGGAAACATTACCATTACATTGTGGAGTGACAATAGTGATACAGTCTTAACTGATTCAACAGAATGATTGATTGATGTATGAAGGCATGTTTAAGCGCCTGCTTGATGGTAAATGAGTGTGTGTGATGTCGGTAGAGATGCAAGTGGCCAGTTGTAGTATACTTCTGTTGTGAGTTTCCTGGAATAGTTTTGCTATGGACAGCCCAATGATCTTAGAGCAGATTTTCAGTTGGTGTTGGACTAATCAGTGAGGTATAACGTGTCATAAAGATTTCTGAAAAACCCTATTACAGCATGGCTTTCAGGAAGACCAGCATTCAGAAGTTATAGCTTGCCTTTAGTCCACTGCATGGCATTTGATTTTAGAATCAGCTAACAAACATAAACCGATTTTTAGCAAGGATGCAATACATGAGAATTGAATGACAGGGAGGAATGACAACAGGGAATGACACTATAATGGAACAGAGGGCAGGATTTGAAAATGATAACGGGACATATCGTGCATACAGTGTTTTTTATTGTTGGGCAGTACAGTTGGCCTTTCCCTGGGATGTGCACAATCCTCTCCTTCAATTTAACAGGTAGGCCTAACATAAGGCCGGATGCGGCTTGCCAGATGATTTAATACAGCCTCAGATGTGGTGAAGGGAAAAAAACATGTAATAATGACACAAAAGTAAACCTCTAACCCATTATAAAGTTCCTACAAGTGTCTGAGATTTCAGGTTTTCAATACTTGAGAACAAATTTGCCTTTTTTTTTTGCTCGCCATTTACAGACAGTGCTCCTGATCTACCGGGTGACATCCACCTCGAAATGATTGAAATGTGAAGCAGAAATTGTCTGTGTTCCGCAATTACGCCCTGGCCCCGCCGTGGCTCAAGTGGTAGGGCACTGCACTGCTACACCGGTGACCCGGGTTCGACTTTGGCCAGGGTCCTTTGCTGACCCTTCCCCGTCTCTCTCTCTCCCCACTTGCTTCCTGTCTGCCTCGACTGTCCTGTCACAAAATGGGCTGAAAAAATAAATTAATGAATAAAAAGCTCAAATTGGCTGTACGCGGCCCCAAAACCGAGACTAAAACCGATGAAGGTAACATACGGAATGAAAATGTCCCAACCTTACTTATCATTGCATCAGTCTGATCTGTTGATCACACTAACCAACCTGTCGTGAACACTCACACATCCATAGAGTGTAAGCTACCTTATACCTCACCCCTCAGATGTGCACGCGCGCACACACACACACACACACACACACACACACACACACACACACACACACACACACACACACGCACGCACGCACGCACACTACCTTATACCTACAGTAAGGCCTCAGATGCACACACACACACACACACACACACACACACACACACACACACACCTTATACCTACAGTAAGGCCTCAGATGCCATTGGCCTTCTATGAATAACTCTGGTATGTGGCTGGCACATGTGGTGGTGACAATTAGTCATAAATCTCTCTCACACACGAGGGGTGGGGGGGATTAAGACCCTGTTATATTGCAGGAGAGGGGGCCCTTTCAGATGACTTTTGTCCTGGGCCCGGTCAAATCTCTCAGTGGCCAGAGAGAGAGAGAGAGAGAGAGAGAGAGAGAGAGAGAGAGAGAGAGAGAGAGAGAAGGGGGGGGGGGGTAGGACCCTGTTATATTGCAGGAGAGGGGGCCCTTTCAGATGACTTTGTCCTGGGCCCGGTCAAATCTCTCAGTGGCCACACACACAGAGAGAAAGAGGTTCCTCTCCAAAGCCAAAGTGTCCATAGTTCTATGAGAGAGAGAGAGAGAGAGAGAGAGAGAGAGAGAGAGAGAGAGAGAGGTGTTCCTATCCAAAGCCAAAGTATCCATATGGCTTCTTCACATTCTGGTAGGCTATGAATCCCAGAGTGCACTCCTGACTTACATGGCTTTACAGCGTGTAAATATTCAACATTGAGCCGGGCTGGCTTACCTCTGTGTTGTGTTGTGTGTGTGTATGTGTGTGTGTGTGTGTGTGTGTGTGTGTGTGTGTGTGTGTGTGTGTGTGTGTGTGTGTGTGCGTGTGCGTAGGCCTACACATAGCCTAATAAAATCGATAGAGACTGATATGAATTGAACTAACACATTTTCAATGTTGCCTAGCTGCCAAACAGTTTTTTTGGGTTTTATTTTGTGTATAGCCAAGGTTTGAATCAGTGTTTATCTCAAATAAACCCGTTAGTGGCGTGTCAAGGTGACCTGTTGCTACTATTAATATTATTTATTTCATAGGCCTACAGGTTAAGGAGAGCGGTATTCCTATAAACCTGTAAAAAAAGTGTTTTCAATAACTGCTGCTTGAGAGAGGCAAACAAGATGATGGTAACAACACATGTCTGGCTTTCCATTGGCTGGCGAAGTTTCGCCGACGACCAATCACAATCCTCGATTCAGTCACTCGCGGGTTGCTTGGCAAAAGAAGTACGTTCCAAAATGTAAACGGCTCTCTGATTGGCTGACCTTCTGCAGTCAGCTGTTCAGCACCAAGGCTATTTAGACGGGGCGGTGCAAGCCACGCTGTTTCAGTAGTGTGTGAGGATTTTGCTTGTGAGTGTGTCTGGGGAAACGTGTGTGAGTGAAGGCTACGATTGGGAACTTATTTATCTGAAATCATTCTAACATTAACTTATTTTGTACTCTAACGGAACTTATTAAGGTAAGGCCGCTTTCATTCATTCTGGCATGTTCTTGAATTAGAATCGTTCGCCAACGAAGCTAGCTCCATAGAGACTGCTTTGCTTCTTTCATTCAAACTACTTAGAGATAGCCAGCTAGATCTGGACTTTTGTTTTCGTGTTCAGTTTGTTTTTCCAGCGTTGATATCTGATTAACGGATGAGAACTTTTTCTCAGTTGTCCTGTTGACTTTGCTTCAGTTTGCTTTTGTCTTGTTTCAAATGTTTGGCAAACGTTCAAACCTCAGTCAGCAGTTAACCTAGTTCGTAGTTGCGGACTCCACACCACAGAAATCACATTTCACCAACGGCTTACTTACTTAGTGTGATCTTGTCCATTTGCAACAGTGTGATCTTGTCCATTTGCAACAGTCTAATAACTTATCTCTCAATTTGTTTTGTCTGCAGCACTTTATATTTAAAAACTAACGACCATGGTTGCAACAAGCACACTGAAAAACAAGACCTCGGAATGTACATCAGCGGAAAACTACGACCGTCGATACGACCACAACTACATCGAAGATGGTAAGTCAGTGACTTATTGTCATGTCATTGTGCTGTTTCTTGTTTTTGGCGTTTTTAATGTGCGGTTGACAATGACATCATTGCATGAATCGCGTTTGCAAATGACTCCTAGGCTCCTTTGTGGGCTTGCTAGCAACCATATTATTGTGCTGCTTCTTTCTCTCTTTTTATCGTTTTTTTAATGCGTGTTTGACAATGACAATATTGCATGAATCGCGGAGAGCGGTTTGCAAATGCCCCTTCTAGGTTCTTTTGTAGGCTGCTATGCAGTGAATGGGGCAGTGTGGATGTTGTTTACCAGAACGGTAGCCTTACCGCAGAGCCGCTTGACAAGGAGAGGAGAGGAGAAGGGAGGGGGGAGCAGGCGAGCAAAAAGATGAAGTCATCCTTATTCAGCTCCTCTCCTCTTCTCTTCTCCTCTCCTCTGCTGGTACACACCCCCTTTTTCTTTCTATGCGTCTCTGCAGCCTAGAAAAACAACATGATGAGGGCAGAACTGAATTGAGGGGGCAAATAAGCACTAAATAAGCAATAGAATGCAGTGACCCAGCATTTAGGTCACATCAGCATTTTCTGGCATTCATGAGGGTTCTCTGCAAAACATTTTTTTTTTTTTTAAACATGCAAACAGGACAAGGATGAAATGAGAGATCGGCTTATAGGTCACATTTTGCAGCGCTACTTCTAGCAATGTTTTGCATTATACATCAACATTTTATTGTGACAGAGAACTGTGAAAAGAAATTGATCCATATGCCGGACTGGTTAGACATTATAACATTTGCAGACTCTGAGCAATAATCTGCTTTAACAGAGAACTGCCTGATGGGCATTAACATTTGCAGACTCTGTAACAATAAGGTGAAACTCAACATTACGTCGCATCAGCATTTTGGGATCTCAGGAGGGTTACCTGCTAATTTTGTTGGACATATGCAAACATGACCAGTGTGAAATAAGCTATAGATCTCACATTGCATAGCAAAAATTAGGATCTATATTGCAAAGCACATTTTTGTAGGCCCCTGTTCTGTGCTCTGCCGTTTTTTTTGATAAATTGCCCATGACTGTATGCATGCAGTTTTTTTATTTATTTATTTAATTTTATGTATTTTTCTAGCCTGCATGTACAGCGCTCTCTCTCTCTCTGTGTGTGTGTGTGTGTGTGTGTGTGTGTGTGTGTGTGTGTGTGTGTGTTCAGGGTCACTCTTTCTAATCTACTGCACTCCTTTGTCTCTCTCTCTCTCTCTTCCCCTCCTCTCCTCTTCCCTCTGTTTCTTCTTTTCCCTTCATTTCTCTCTCTCCTCCATTCTGTCCCCCTCTGATTCTCTCACTCCTCCTTGCCTTTTCTTTGTTCGCCCTCTATGCGCATTTCTTCTCTTTCCTTCCTCCTCTTCCTCATCCCTCTCTACTTGTTTATCTCCTGCTCTTCTTCACCCCCCCTCCTCCTCTTTTCCTCCTCCTCATCCCTCTCTACTTTATCTCCATCTCCTTTTTCTCTCCTCCTCCTCATCCCGCTCTACTTGTTTATCTCATCTCCTCCGCTTTCTCTCCTCGTCTCATGGTCCCTTCATTTTTCACACCTTCTCTTGCCCTCTCCTCGCTCCTTTCTCTCTCTCTCTGTCTCTCTGTCTCTCTCTCTCTCTCTCTCTCTCTCTCTCTCTCTCTCTCTCTCTCTCTCTCTCTTCTCCTGCCACACCCCCTTTCTCTCCAACTCTTCTCCTCTGTATCGCCTTCTCCCTCCCTCTTGCTCATCTCTTGCTTCCTACTCTGCTTCTTTCTTTCTCACTCCTCCTCTAATTCCTCATTTCGTCTTCTCCTTCCTCCTCCTTCTCTCTCTATTCTTTCCTCTCCACCTCCTTTCACTCTCTCTCTCTCTCTCTCTCTCTCTGCGCCACACCTCTCTTCTCTCCACCTCCTCTCCTGCCCTCCTCTCCCCTCTCCTCTCCCCTCTCCTCTCTCCTGCCCTCCTCTCCTCTCCTCTCCTTCTCTCCTCTCCTCTCCTCTCTCCCCTCGTCCTCTCCTCTCCTTCTTCTCTCCTCTACAGAGCTGGATTTCTGGGAGCGTTGCCTGGCCGACCCCCCTGCGGGCACCTCCTCTCTCCTCACCTCCTCCTCCTCTTCCACCTCCTCGTCCTCCAGGCTGCACTCCCACTCCCAGCCAGAGGAGTCGCTAGAGAGCTCGGCGTGTAAGCAGCTGGCCCTCCTGCTGGAGCAGTGTCTGGCCCGCGCCAAGCGCTCCACTCTGCACTGCGCCGAGGTGCTCGTACCCGAGACCCTGACGAGACGCATGGCCCGCGACGCCCTCCGATTGGCCGCCTCCGAACCATGTGGCCTCAGGGGGTGTGTCCTGCACGTTCAACTCGAGTCGGCGGCTGGGAGCGCGGAGAAAAAGAACGGCATCGTCGGGGGTGGCGGAGGGGCGTGCAAGCGGTTAGAGCGCATCGTGTGCGACGCGAGCGTGACCCCGACCTTTGAACTCACGCTGGTGTTTAAGCAAGATGGCGGCGGGTGGCCAAGCCTGAGGGACGTGCTCCTGATCGGCGCCGCATGTTTCGCTCCCGGGTTCTACAGACACGCCCTCAAGCTCTCGCCAGGGTTCCGCCTCATCAAGAGGAAGCTGTACTCCTCGTCGCCCGCGGGAACCATCGTGGAAGAGTACTGAGGAACTCCGGAACCGGAACTAGAACTGGACTGATGCTTGCTTTGGGGTTCTGAACGGTTGGGGTTCTGATGGGTTGGGTTGGGCTGGGGTGGCCTACTGACACTGAGCCAAGACTGGACATTTTCCACAGAAACTGGACTGGGGTGGGGTCAAAGGTGAACTGAATTGGGTCAAAACTGGACTGGGTCATACTGGACTGGACTGTACAGACACTTTGAGGGTTCTGATAAGAGATGGATCGGGGGGTGGGGGGGGTGAGACTGGACAGGGGTGAGACTGGACTCCACGCTTTGAAATCTACGCTACTGTTTTTATTTTTTTTGCTGGGTGGGAGATGAGGGGGAACTGCAGTAGAAGGTTTCAGTTACTTTTTTTATTATTATTTTTATACGGAAGGTGTAACGGTGGAGGGTGGAGGGTTGTAGGGAGATAAAATGTGAAACGCTGGACGGGCTTAGAAATAAAGTTGGTCTTTTTTTTCATATTCATTTGTAAGGGATTAAAAGTGAAATTGGAAGCGGTTAAGAGGACTTTTTAAAAAATATATTTTTTATTATTATTTTGATGTTGAGGGTTCAGAGGACTATTTTTTTGGTTTGTTTTATTTTATTACTGATTCTGATTGATGGTAGTTAGTAGATGGGTTGGACGGTACCACGCACTTGCACACTAAAGTACCTGAATGTAATCCAGCCACTCCTAACCGAGTGGCCTATTGTGAAACACGTCACTCCTAACAGAGTGGCAGTCTAGTGTCTTTTCTAGCCTTTTTATATTTCTATACAGCTCCTACCAATATCTATACAGTGTTTGTCGGTGATTATTATCCATGTTGACGACGCGCATCTGGGTATGTCGAGTGATGGATGAGTGGATGTTGGGCGTGTGTGTGTGTCTGTGTGTGTGTGTGTGTGTGTGGGATGCTCGCCCTTAAAGTACATTCACAGAGCATCAGGTGTGTGTGTGTGTGTGAGTGTGTGTAAAGTTGAATTTAAAGTTTAGAGATTTGTGGAGAAGATGGAGTTAAAGTGACGGCGGTCATTTTGTATGAAAAAAAGGAAAACGTATCTCCGAGCCACAACCCGCCCCCGGGGGCTTCAAACGTTGTTTTAAACCTTTTGACACAAAATATCCTTTGGCTAATTGCAACAATTTGATGAGAAATTACACAATTTTATTTCCTACATGATGATACATTTTAAAACATTTGTATACAACTGAATTGGCAATAAAGTTACGAGTTTAGTATGTTTTTACTGGCTACTAAGCACCTTGGTGCACAACAAAAAAGCTGGTTTTTAACGCAACTCTTTGCCACTTTAAATACAGTATATTCGTTTGTGAATCTGCAAACAAAGGATGAAAATAAACTCCTTTTTCTTTTGAATGTTAACGCGGGACAAGGATATGATTGAGATTAACGGGGTCCATTTGTAGCCATGTCGGTTTGAATGTACAACTTTTTAGTCAATCGCCATCAAACTGCTTGTCGATCCTTGTCCAGTCGGATTGGCCGTAATGCCCCCATTCCACTACCCTGGACTGGGTTTTGATTGGCCAAGGGGCTCTGTTCCACTGGGCGGAGCTTTGTTCTGATTGGACGCTGCACTGTGTGAGGTCAACATGCTGCGTCATGGCAGAGATTAGAATGCTCCGTGTCCAAGGGCACCTTGTTTTTTTGTTTAGTTTATTTTTTGTTTATTTGTTTTTTTATGGCATATATTCCACATCAATGGGACATGGCCAAACTGTTCAATGTAGAGTTATCTAATGTTTTTTTTTTTCTCCAAACACCTTTTGTTGCCTTTAAATGAACCTTTATTGGTTACAGTGCCGTTGCAGTAAATTTTTATTTTATATTTTTATTTTTTTTCATGATTTTTAAAAAAAAATGCAATTCCTGTTAAAGGAAGTCAATCCTTGTCTTTTTGACAATAAAAATGTATTTTCACCCGTGACTTCTGTCTCAGTCTGTTATTTCTGTTTTCCTCTCAATGGGGCACCTAAGTCACGCCCTCTACTTCCTGGTTCATGGGGCAGAGGGAGTCAAAAAATGATTACTGGGCTTGAAAATGAGTGATTTTTGGATTTGTGGTGCATAGGTGGAGGTCCAAGGTTTGGATTGGTGCCAAAAAAACACTAATTTTCAAGCCCAGTAATTATTTTTAGACTCCCCCTGCCCCATGAACCAGGAAGTAGAGGGCGTGACTTAGGTGCCCCATACTACAGAAGATGAAGGGGCCAAGAACCAGGCCCAGTAGTACACCAGGTTAAAGCTGCAGTGTGTAATATTTTTTCAAGTTTATTTTCAGAAATCATGCAGCCCCTTCACAAATGTTACCTTTCACAAATGAATGTTAAATCATCAGAGTCAAGGAGGGTTCCGAGGTTACACTGCTATTGATTTTTTATTTTTACCACACGTACCGATGCATTTTGACTTTGAAGATTCTGATGCCCCTTTTCCCTTGAAGAGCACCTGCACAACACTTGATTGAGACCCAAGGCAGCGCCAAAGAGGTTGGATATATAATAAGAGGAATCGAAACACGCCCAATCAATGCAAAAGCGTGTGCTCAAAATTCGGTCTCCTAAGGGGGCGTTGTCCCCCCTCCTTGTATTCTCAACCTCAAGATTCCGAAGGTCTCCTAATCGAAGGTCTCCTAAAGGGGCGTTCACCCGACGTAAAGTGGATACCGGAAAATAACTTGCCTGCTTTATCTCCCTCTTATATACGATTCTCTGGCAGCGCTCTCTCATCTCTCTCCTTTTAAAAATGGTAAATCATATCAAAGAAGGATTCCAGGTTCAGATTTTAATAGTATCTCCAACTCTTTTAACTAGAATCCAGATCCGGCTTTAGTAGTATTCTGCAACACTATTTTCCAAATTCCAGATCCAGGTCTTAAGCTTGGTTCACACACATCGCTGCTAGTTACTCGCTCAGCGAATGAAGTCAATAGAATGTCAATGTGTTCCAGCGAGACGAGTAGGCGAGTACTGTACAAGCGCTGCGATGTGGGCGGATCCCGAGTTGGAAATATTTTAATTTTGAGCGAGCCAAGTAACCAATTGGAATGCAGAGTTTGGTACTTCAAGCCTGCACATTGGCAGTTTAAGCCGCGGGAACTTTCAGTAAACGTTCCATTAGAGAGTGGCGAGTAGGCGAGCAAGCCAAAAGCTAGTGCAGCGATGTATGTGTGTGTACATAGCTTAAGCTGTATCTGCAACTCTGTTGTATATGTTCCAGATCCGAGTTTGAACATCAGGCTATCTGCAAACTCAACATGAGATGATTAACCCATTGACGCCTAATGCAACTTCAAAAAAGGGTGCTGAATGCCTGAACCCTTTTTGAGAAAAGCTGCCCTCAGCCTATAAAAACCTAAATATCTCAGCTTCCGAAGCACATACAAATATGCACTAACTTGCAATTAAGCGCTAAGACCTTCATCTTTCATTAGAATGTGTTTATTCATCTCAAACAAACAGAGATTTTTAATAAAGTTGTCTCAAATCTCATGAGCCTGAATGTTGCGTGATGCAGCTCCAGGCGCCAGGGCCAATGTTGCACAACGCAACATCAGGCATTAATGGGTTAAAAGCACACTTGTGATTAAAAGCCACACTTGGGCCAATGTACTGTATGTCTATGTATTAATGTATTTATTTATTTGTTTATCTATCTAGGCAAGGCAAGTTTATTTATACAGCGCATTTCATACACAGGTGCAACTTAATGTGCTTCACAAAGTTAACAAATGTAACAGGGAAGAAAGAAGGAAATAAATTAGAGTCAAAAAACATTTAAAACATTAAGATAATACATAAGGTAAAAATAATAATAAAATAAAAAATAAAATAAACATAAAAATCTATCCTCTATCTATCTATCTGCAAATGAATAGTCTGTAGGCACTGTTTCCCACTGCCCAGTCATAGCTGTATGTGGGCTGGTTGCAGTGAGAAAGCTGGGCAGCATTGCCATCTCCAACACACCCACAACTTGGCCTATTTATTTATGTATTTATTTCTTTGTAAATGGACAGCCTGTGAACATAATTTCACACATGAAGAAGCATATTTGACTCATAAATAAATGTTAAGCAATATTCGTGTTGTTTTTCCATTGTAAGCCTATTATATTAACGTGGTTCATATTAATTCAGTAGAATGTACCGTTTACTTGAATGGGGCTCCACAATGTTTGCACGTCTGATACTTGAATAACAGATACCCTGAATAACAGACTTATGAATTCAACTTCAGACTGCTTGACAACCTCACACACAACGGCCCCTGAACTGGAGCGGAGGGCTGTTGATCTCTCTGAGGGGAGGGGCCGCTTACACGACAAAGGGGAGTAGAGTTGCCCCAATGAGACTCAAATTCCAGCCTTCTGGGGTAGTAAACTGGGGCTCTGACCGCTACACTAAAGAGTGTACTACCCCACAGGGCTTGACATTAACTTTTTCGCTTGCTGGCCATTGTGGCTAGTGGTTTTCCCCGAGTCACTAGCCATTCCACTAGCCACAAATTTGATATTGTTTCTTTTTTTTATTCATTCTTTTTTTATTGATCATCTTTCTAACTTCAGAAGATGAGTTGCTAAAGCAAGAAGATGAGTGCACAGCTTTCTACATGGAAATAAATCATACAAATAGAAACTGAGTAACTAAGCTTTTTCTCAAACTTTTTACAAACAATTGATACACAATTGATATACAGGGGGCAAAGTACAGAGTATGCGTTATTCTGATATGTCATACCATATAATAAACTACCTGCCAAATTGGCTAGTGACACTGAAATTGTTACTAGCCACAGCCAAGTTTTACCAGCATTTGGCCGGTTGGCAGGTGCCAGTGCCAAGCCCTGCTACCCCAGAAGGTCCGGGTTCGAGTCCCAACTGGGCAACTCTGCTCCCCTTTGTAACACCGCTGTCGTGGAAGAGGCCCCTCCCCTCAGAGAGATCGAGAGCCCTCCGCTGCAGGGGTCCGTTTCTCGATTCTTGCCGTTGCTAATCGTCTTAAAACCGTCTTAAGACCGTCTTACCGTTCACTTGGATTTAGTGGTGAGTGTCGCTGTTGAGAGAGAGTTGAGTCGCTCTTACGAAGGACTTTGCTAACGACGATAGCAAAGACGCTTTCGAGAAACGGACCCCAGTTCAGGGTCCGTTGTGTGTGAGGTTGTCATTATTCCGGGTTCTATTCCCGACCAGAAGTCATTTGCCAATCCTCCCCTGTCTCCATCTCCCACTCATTTATTGTCCATAGGGCAGTCATGGGTGAGTGGTTAGGGCGTCAGACTTGCATCCCAGAGGTTGCCGGTTCGACTCCCGACCCGCCAGGTTGGTGGGGGGAGTAATCAACCAGTGCTCTCCCCCATCCTCCTCCATGACTGAGGTACCCTGAGCATGGTACCGTCCCACCGCACTGCTCCCCATGGGGCGCCACTGAGGGCTGCCCCCTTGCACGGGTGAGGCATACATGCAATTTCGTTGTGTGCAGTGTTCACTTGTGTGCTGTGGAGTGCTGTGTCACAATGACAATGGGAGTTGGAGTTTCCCAATGGGCTTTCACTTTCTTTCACTTTCACTTTCCAGATGCGAGTTTTAACAGACGGCTATCTGCAAACTCAACATGAGATGATAAAAAGCACACTTGTGATTAAAAGCCACACTTGGGCCAATGTACTGTATGTCTATGTATTAATGTATTTATTTATTTGTTTATCTATCTAGGCAAGGCAAGTTTATTTATATAGCGCATTTCATACACAGGTGCACTGTCATGTCCAAATAAAGTTGACCCCAAATAAGGAGAAGACAGCATGGCTAAGTCATTTCTTCAGCATGCTTCACTGTTAAATATTTAGATTGAGAGGATGCTCGTCCAAATGCTCAACTGATTTTTTAAGACAGATACCACAATTTGCACATACTGTTTTTTCTATTGCACAAACGTGTTTCACACGCAAAAACATGTTTTTAAAAAAAAAAAAAAAAAAGATTAACCTATTGGGTTTTTAGATGCCCAAACGTGTTTGTGCAATAAAAATAAAAAAAACCTCACTCACTCAACATTGAAGCCTATCTTCACCTGCGGCTTCAGAGGCATGTATGCACCTGGTTAACCCTCTCTCTCTCTCTCTCTCTCTCTTTCTCTCTTTCTCTGTACGTGTGGGTACGTGCATGTGTGTGTGTGTGTGTGCATGTGCGCCTGTATGTGTGTGTGTGTGAGGTTGATGATGAAGCACATTCGACAAGCTAATAAAGAAGACATTGGCATTAGCATCCAGAGCATGGCTTTAGCCTTTAGCCTTTAGCCTTTAGCATTGCCTGTTTCTCTATAGGCATGTGCCTGAGTGCTCTCACTGTCCCCACTACCCCTTGCACGGGTGAGCATGTGCATAAATGCAATTTCGTTGTGTGCAGTGTTCACTTGTGTGCTGTGGAGTGCTGTGTCACAATGACGATGTGAGTTTCCCAGTTGTGCTTTCACTTCCCTCCAAAAGCTAGGCCGTGAAGGTGCACTGTGTAATATTTTTAGCAGTACATTCCAACGCCCCCTTGACCTCATCATAAGCCTTCCAACGCCCCCCTTAGTATTAATAAATAAAATAGACTAAAGCACCATTGCCAACTAACCACTACGCATAACATAATGGCAATTGAATATTTCAGCAAATGCCATAATCGATGCAGCATATTTTTTAAAGTTCCAATTACTTCAGTGGGCATTTCCTGAGCGAATGAACTGTAGATTAAATGAAAGCACTTCAAAGCATTGAAAACTGCAGGACTGATACACACAACAACCATTAAATTGAATTGCTTGTATTGCCTCAAGAGTGATTTTTTTTCATGTCTGAATTTACCTTGCTTTCAGTAGAAATGTGTAGAAATGTAAAATCGAATCATTGCCTGTCGAATCGTAATGGACTCGAATCATAAGGGCAGTGCCAATGCACACCAGCTTTAAAACAGACCCCACCTTCTCTAGGTCCCCTGAATATAACTTCATTCTATTGCAAATGTCATTTCTAAGATTCCTTTACACAATATGTCATATTTCATGTGAAGCTGCATAACATTAAAACTATATTGGGGGGGGCTGGAAAAATGGCCTCAAGGGCTGCAAACGGCCCTGCAGATATAGGTTCCCCACCCCTGGCCCTCGAGACATAGGTTCCCCACCCCTGGCCCTCGAGACATAGGTTCCCCACCCCTGGCCCTCGAGACATAGGTTCCCCACCCCTGGCCCTCGAGACATAGGTTCCCCACCCCTGGCCCTCGAGACATACAGTAGGTTCCCCACCCCTGGCCCTCGAGACATAGGTTCCCCACCCCTGGCCCTCGAGACATAGGTTCCCTGCCCCTGGTATAGACGTGCTATTGGCATGTATACAGTACTTGATTGCCTTTTTTGAACAATCATCACAAGCCTTCCAACGCCCCTTTGACCTCATCGTAAGTCTGACAACGCCCCCCTTAATATTACAAAATTAAATGGACTAATCCCCCCCAATGGCAACTAATCACCGCCCCTTTCATCAGAATCCTTCTCACCGCCCCCCCTAGAGCTCCCAAACGCCCCCTGGGGGGCTGTACCACCCCCGTTGAGAAACACACCCAGGCCCCACTTTGAAAACCACTAATCTAGGCCAACTCTACCTTCAAACTACAATGTCACCTTTGACAAGTAAAGAAGCAAAGACAGCATTGCAGGGGGGGGTGCAAAGACAGCATTGCAGGGGCATTGAAGAGGCTTTGACTGTGTCTCCCTATAGGCATGTATGTGCCTGACTCCCCACACACACACGACACTTACGCGCACGCGCACGCGCACACACACACACACACACACACACACACACACACACACACACACACACACTCACACAACCCGCTCTCCTCTAAGGTTTCTTTAAGTTATCTAGGCCAAGCAGTTGGGGTAATCAAGGGGGGGAGGGGTGTGTGTGTGCGCTGGCATTTCCATGTTGGAGACATTGTGTGTGTGTGTGTGTGTGAGTGTGTGGGTGTGCGTGTGCGTGCGTGAGTGTGTGTGTAGGAGGCGAGGCTTGGTGTGTGTGTGTGGGAAGAGGGAGAGGTCGTTGGCATTTCCATGTCAGAGGTGCTGTTTTGGCCTATGTAGGAGGTGTGTGTGTGTGTGTGTGTGTGTGTGTGTGTGTGTGTGTGTGTGTGTGTGTGTGTGTGTGTGTGTGTGCGTGTGTGTGTAGGCGAGCTGCCTGGCTTTCCTCTGTGCCTTTTCGGGGTGTGATTCCCAGCAAAGAGGGGCCCAGGAGAGTGTGTGTGTGTGTGAGAGAGAGAGTGTATGTGTGTGTGTGTGTGTGTTTGGGGTGTCATTGCCAGGAAACGGGTCCCCCCACACACACCTCACATGACAAGACTGGTGACCTAGTAGCAGAGAGAGGGGGAGAGGGAGGGGGGGGGATGTATGGATCTGCGTATCTGTGAGTGTGTGTGTGTGTGACTGCCTGCAGGTGCTCCCAGGTGTGTGTGTGTGTGTATCATTCCTCTTCCGCCGGCCTAAGAGGGGTCAGGACACAGAAAGCCCTATTGCTTGGCCTGTTGGGCTGAGGTGTGTGCGTGCGTGTCTGTGTCGTGTGTGTGTGTGTGTGTGTGTGTGTGTGTGTGACCTAAGAGGGGTTAGGCCACTGTGTGTGTGTGTGTGTGTGTGTGTGTGTGTGTGTGTGTGTGTGTGTGTGTGTGTGTGTGTGTGTGTGTGTGTGTGTGCAGGGCCGGTTTTTAGCATAGGCCGGCTAGGCGGTCGCCTAGAGCGCCATGTGAAGAAGGAGCGCCGAAATGGCGCTCTCCTATGCGTAATTTTGCGATATGAAGTTTTTTTTATGAAGTCGCAATCAACAAAGAGTGGCGAAAGCGCTCCTCACGGCAAAGCGCCCCTCAGCCAATAGTAATATCGCTTCCAACTGTCTCTGGGAAGTCTGTGAACCAATAAACAGACAGTTCTGAGAAAGTGGGCGGGACGAGTGACAGCGTGCGACCTATTTTGAATTTGGAGACTCACTCGAGAGACAGAGAGGCAAGCGCAAACAGTAGTGCTGCTCTGCTGGATGGAGATTATTATGTTCTCATTAAACCACTCATTGCATGATGCAGGAGTTTCAGAGGGTGTTTTGGAACTATGTGATTTAATCAGCAACCGTTTGTGATTATGGAAAGCCTAATAGTTATGAGGTTACTATTTGGATTTAGAGAGAAAAAGAGCTTTGTTTTTGATCAGAGAAATCGCTAGTTAGCATGCTAACATTAGCCAAGTATGCCAAGCAATGAAATCCAGTGAAGTAGCTGTTAGTAGCCTACTCACTACTCACTAACACCCACCTGATATCATAATACTTGCTTAGGTTGACAAGCAATGTAAAGTAAGACCGGTGCAATGTTTAAAACTATTTTAGCTGCCATATCTCCTTCCATCCACATGAATTACCTGCTTGTTGTAAGCTTAAAAAACATTAATTTCCAGACCAGAATGACATAGCCTACATTAATCATGTAACAGAACCATGCACAGCAGATAAGTGAGGCTATTTACTATATTTTTTATATTATGAAATTCAATAGCGTGACAGCTCTTCTCCCTTTCTCTCACCCTGTCCCTCCAGTTCAAACACATAGATAGCCCCCTTCTCATTCTCCTACTCACAAATGCACCACTATTTCCAGTCCAGAAATGAAATTGGTTTGGAATC
>NC_085877.1:47680642-47693142 GCF_034702125.1 Engraulis encrasicolus
AAGAGGAGCAGGAAAAGAAGAGAGAAGAGGAGGAAAAAAGGTGGAGGAAGGTGTTTTGGTGTTTAATAGAATGCTTTCTCTCTCTCTCTCTCTATCTCTCTTTCTCTCTCTCTCTCTCTCTCTCTCTCTCTCTCTCCATGTTTTGAAATGCCCTTCATCTTTATTCTATTCTTGTTTTCCTTTTCTCTTCTTCTCTTCATGTTTTCAATGACTAATCTTTTCTTCATAATCAGTGGAGGAGGGTGTGTGTGTGTGTGTGTGCGTGCACGCGTGTGTGTGTGTGCGCGCGTGTTCGTGTGCTTGTGTGTGTGTGTGTATGTATTCAGATATTTTTTAAAACCCTGCCAACCTTGCAATTAGGAGTCTAAATAATAATACATCAAGCCGTGGATTTAATTGATCGATTTGTCCACCCCTTGCAATTCAATGAAGCACCTGAATGTAATTACTAATCAGGCTAATGAGCCAATCACTAAGGTGCTGTTTCCAAGTAGCTGGATATTTTTATATGGGGATATTTTTTCCTCCTAGTTGCATTGGTTTTGCATTGGTTTTGGCTTTCCATTTCCACATAGCAGATATTTAAAATCCTGGTATAAAAAGCAGGAGAAAAAAAATATCCTGTTAAGGGGGCTGAAACGCATTTGTTACAATGGAGGATTTATTTTTATCCACATGTTGCATTTACACCTAAACAGGAGAAAAAATACCCTAAAAAATGATCCTGCTACGTGGAAACATCACCTAAAATCATCTCAGGAAGAAGCAATGGTTATTTCTCACTTGCTACGTTTACATGAGAAATTTAATTTGGAATTAACTGACTTTAATTCTGAATAAAACCTCATGTAAACACCTCTTAATTCTGAAGTAAGGGAAAGATCAAAGTAAACTCGATGGAACTATTTAATTCTGAATTATTAATTCAGAATTGAAAACGTCATGTAAACGTATAGTGAATGTGAAGTGTCGATGAGTAGGACGAGTAACGCCCAATTTGAATGGGATTGTCCAATTATTAATAACACTTACTGTAGAGCCAGTGGTGTAGTCTACGTAGAACGCAGGTATACGCAGTATACCCACTTCTACATTTTAGAGACTTCAGTATACCCACTGCATAAAACTGCAGGGAAAAAAAACGTCAAATGGCCATTTTTTCAGTTTTTTTACCCGCAGACGGCCATCCCAAGCATCCCAATTGGGCGGGTAACTGCCCAATCTGGCAACCCTGCTTGGCTGGCTGTACAAAGAGGTAAATGCGGTGTGTAAAATGCATAGGCAAATAACACACTGCCATGTTTAAGAGTTACCATTCCCCTAATAGCAAGCTTGGCTGTGCAGTCCACAGGTAAACTCCGTGTTACAAATGCATTCTGGTAGGCATATATCCCATCACCATGTTATATGTACAGTAGAGCTATACATCTTCAAAATGGCGGCTGGGCATGGAAGTTACTGTAAAAAGCGCATACGTATAACCCATCACCATGTTATTGTTTCCACTCTCTGTATAGCAAGCTTGGCTGTACAGTAGAGATGTACAGGATCCAAGATCCGGTTCCGGATCCGGCAGGATAATAGGGTTTTTCAGACTATCCAGATCCGGCAGGATAATAAGTAGTGGATCCGGTATCCGGCAGTTACCTAAAAATCAGGATCTGGGGCATCTCTACTTTTTACGTAGCCTAGGCTTTTCAGTCAGTCTTTCACAACCCCAATCTCTGCATGGAGTGAAAGCCCTTTGGAAGCGGCCATTGAAGGCAGTGTGGCAGTAAGCTAATGAGTCTTAAAAAAAGTTTGGGCCAACGTAATAAAAAGGGCCCACGTGTGCGAGTTGGCTATGTGTTTCAATCCTTTCGAAGGATCCGGTATCTGGTTCTGGATCCGGCAGGATCTTAAGCAGTGGATCCGGTATCTGGCAGGATCCTAAAAATCAGGATCCGGTGCATCTCTACTGTACAGTATACAGGTAAATGTCCTTTGGCAAATACAAAGGCAAGTAACACATCGCTATGTTTAAGTGTTTCCACTCCCTGTATAGTCACACAGTCCACAGGTAAATTACATGTTGCAAATGCATCACATCACCCGGCTATATTTACAGTGTACATCTTTGAAATGACAGCTGGGCATGGAAGTCACTGTGAAAAGGCATACCAGAGAGAGTAGAGAGAGAGAGGTTCCATTGGCCCATTGTTTCCGGGTTCTATTATTGCAAGGGGGAGGGGGGGAAATCCCCCTTTAGGCAGACCTAGGCAGACCTGAGGACTGTTCTATTCAATGCTAGGAGTATTATGACACGCCCCTTTAGGCAGACCGGAACCTGGTCATGTTAGGTGCCCATAGAAACCTATTATGTTGGCATATCTCTATACTTAAAGAATCTCTGGGCATACAGCCCATCACCATATAGTGTTTCCACTCTCTGTATAGCAAGTTTCATGAGCTGTACAATACATCGATGGCAAATGCATGGGCAGACAACACATCGCTAAGTATAAGAGTTTCCATTGCCCTTATAGCATGTACACCGCTCACAGGTAAATGCAGCGTTGCAAATGCATACCGGTGGGCATACAACACGCAATCGCCAGGCCATCGCTATGTTTGCTCTTCTTCGAAACTTTGGTCAACTCAAATTGGCGGCTGGCCATGAAAGTCATTGGCAAACTGCACAGTCTACACCATGTTGCCATCACTGTGTGTAAGTGTTTCCATTCCCTGTATAGTCAGCTTGGTAAATGCCATGATGCAAATGCAGATAACACATCGATATGTATACATGTTTCCCATTATAACATTCTGTAAATAATCCAAATGTCCACACAAGGATTCCTCACAGGATTATTATATTATCAAAGATTCAGAGGGAACACAAACAGATACAGCTTACTTCTTGTAGCTTAACTTTCTAAC
The DNA here is from genome assembly GCF_034702125.1 of Engraulis encrasicolus. NCBI lineage: Eukaryota > Metazoa > Chordata > Actinopteri > Clupeiformes > Engraulidae > Engraulis > Engraulis encrasicolus. Next base: position 47,683,562 of record NC_085877.1, read on the forward strand.
TGACCAGTTATTGACATGCGCACTGGCTGTACTCGCGCACTGGCCATAACCTCTTAAAGGTACAGAACACCATTACTGTTAACCATTATAATCACATTATGACATCTCCCCTTTTAAGATTTAAAATTCCCTTATAGGTAAACAACATATTATATCACATCCCCCCTTTCAAGTGCAGATCATCTCATGTAAGCAAGGCACAACAATATTTCCAACATACTCACACACACACAGTATTACTAAACATTCTTAATATGCATTCAAGAAGTGCAATCAAAGGATAGTGGTTTTTTTTTTTTTTTTAGGTAGATCCCCACAGTCCATTCCCAATCTCTGAAAGAAAGAAAGGTGAGTAAGTTAAACAAGGTAATATCAACATGGATTTCACATGTTTTTGGATTTCATGGTTTTTATTTTTTTAGTTCCTTCACAGGTTCAGTTTCTCAACAGGTTTGCTGAGTCTGCCAGACCGCGTGTAGAAAGGCCTGTCAGGTGGTACGACACCGCTGGTTGGCAAAGGGGTGTCAGTGGTTGGTGCTGGATCAGGCGGATGACTGGAACCGCCTGGCTGGCAATGTACTCTGGCCACCCTGCTCTGATGTACCGCAACACCAGCTGTAGATTGGGGTCGGCCGCCGTGGCTACTCTGATGGCCTCCAGCCTCGTTGGTGTAGCCGGCATGGTCTCCACAATGGCGGCTATGTAGCATGCCACCTCGTTGTGAGTGTCACTCTCCTCCTGCTGGCACGGTAGTGGACTGCGTGACAGTGTGTCATCCACAGTCAGTGTCTTTCCTGGTGCGTATTCAGCTGTTGGTTTGAATCGCATGAGCCTCATGAGCAGTCTTTGACACCGTATAGGCACATTGTCCAGATCTTTCTTGTTCATGAGGGGAACGAGGGGTTTGTGGTCTGTCACGAGCTTAAAGTCCTCCAGACCATAAAGGTACTTTTCGAATCTCTCACACGCCCACACACTCGCCAGGCACTCTTTTTCTATTTGTGCGTACCTGACAGAGACAGGACTGCTCCTACACCAGTCTCTGAGGCATCTACCTCCACAATAAAGGGCTGCTGAGGGTCAGGGTGAGTTAGCACAGGCGCAGAGGTAAATCTTTGTTTCAAATCAGTGAAGGCTTGCTGTGCCTCAGGTGTCCACCGTAGTTTGGTGGGGTGTCCCCTGAGAATCCCAGTGAGAGGGGCCGCTACGGTACTGTAGTTCCTGATGAAGCGCCTATAGAAATTAGCAAACCCCAAGAAACGTTGAAGCTGCTTCACTGTGTTAGGGGCTGGCCAGTCTAGTACTGCCGTCAATTTGGACTGGTCCATAAGCAGACCCTGAGGGGAGATTACAAAGCCCAGAAAGGTGGTGTTAGTGGTGTGAAACTCACTTTTCTCCAGTTTGATGAACAGCCTGTTGTGTAGTAGTTTCTGCAAAACCTGCCGGACATGCTGGACATGGGTGTCTAGATCAGGGGAAAATATCAAAATGTCATCAAGAAAGACATAAACGAATCGCCCCAGAAATTCTCTCAACACATCATTTACAAATGCTTGAAATGCAGCAGGGCAATTAGTCAGGCCAAATGGCATTACCAGGTATTCATAATGACCGCTTGGTGTTATGAACGCTGTTTTCCACTCATCTCCACGTCGAACCCGGATTAGATGGTACGCGTTCCGAAGGTCCAATTTCGTGAAGATGGTGGCTCCACCAAGTTGGTCAAAGGCAGTACTCATCAGAGGCAGGGGGTAGCGGTTCTTGACGGTTATTTTGTTCATCTCCCTGTAATCGATACATGGTCTAAGGCCGCCATCTTTTTTGCCCACAAAAAAGAATCCTGCTGCTGCTGGTGACGTAGAGGGGCGAATCAAGCCATTCTCAAGGCATTCTTGGATGTAGGTTTCCATTGCTTGAGTTTCAGGGATGGACAGGGGGTATAGCCTGCCTCTGGGTGGCGTAGCACCAGGAAGGAGGTCAATGGCCAGGTCAAGGCTGCGGTGGGGTGGTAGAGAGGTGGCCTTGTCTTTGCTGAATACTGCACTGAGGTCATGGTACACAGCAGGGACTTTGGACCGGTCAGTCGGTACAAATGATGTGTCTGCCACAACTACAGAGCGAGTGGGTTGAGGGTCAGGAGAGAGATGGTCTTTGCACTCTGCATTGAGTGAGTGTACTGGTGGCCCAGTTGAAGGAGGGCTGATGGTGAACAAGCCATGGGTATCCTAAGACAAGAGGGTCTTGGGGTGAGTCGATTAAGAAAAATACACAGCTCTCTTGGTGTTTCTCTAGGGTGGTCATCTGAAGAGGTCGGGTACAGAATTCCAGTCGACCAGATCCTAGGGGTCGTCCATCAAGGGCCTGTACTGCTCTAGGAGATTCGCATGGGAGGATGGGTATCTGCAGCTGCCGCGCGAGGGTTTGGTCCAGCAAGTTGACTGCAGCTCCAGAGTCCACTAAGGCTTGAAGTTTAACCTGAGATTCCCCGCCAGTGCCCCAGGAGAGACACACAGGTAAGTTACAGCGGGAGAGGGGGGCAGAGGTCACTGCTCCGCTCACCAGGAAGCCCCCTTTCCCTGGTGGGCATTGGCTTTTCCCTGCAGCTCTGGACACTGAAGCCGCTGATGATCCTGGGACCCACAGTACAGACAAAGACCCTGCTGGAATCGACGGCGTCTCTCTTCAAGGCTCAGGCGGGATCTTCCCAGTTGCATGGGCTCCTCTCCTTGGTCGCTGGTGGGCGATGGTGCAGGCAATGGGAGTTGTGAGGTTCGTCGTGAAGGAGAGATGGCTCGGTTGGGCTGGAGAAGTCGAAGCTCTCGCCGCTCCCTCCGTCTTTCCTGTATGCGTTTGTCCAGGGCTGTTGCCAGTGTAATGATGTCATCCAAGTCGTCACCCCAATCTCTGTTCACCATTTCATCTTTCAGGGACTCTCTAAGCCCTTGGTAGAAGGCACTCACCAATGCTTCACCTTCCCATCCGGTCTCAGCTGAAAGGGTGCGGAATTCAATTGCATAGTCAATCACTGACCTTTGCCCTTGGGTAAGTGTGAAAAGCCGAGAAGAGGCCTGTCGCTGGGTGAGTCCTTCATCAAACACCCGCTGGAGAGCGTCCATGAACCTCTCGATGGTCTGGCAGTCTGGGTGGCGATGGGTCCACAAGGCTGTAGCCCAATCCAGGGCCTTTCCCTTCAGCCGAGTGATGATATAGGCGACTTTGGCTCGCTCGGTGGGGAAATGTGCAGGCTGCAGCTCGAAGATCAAAGAGCATTGAGTGAGAAACCCTCGGCAGGCTGAAGGCTCCCCAGAGAAAGGAGGTGGAGGAGAGAGGCTTGAGTTAGGAAGAGAGGGTGAAGCATTACCCAGACTCCCCACACGATTGCCAAGCTGGTTGAGGGCATCTTCCATTTGCAGTAGGCCATCTTGTTGGGAGTGCACAGTAACGCTGAGTCTCTGAACATGGCCGCGGAGTTCTTCAACATCTGCTGCGCTACTTTGATTTGGTTCATGCATGATGTCAGACTGGAAATAAGAGCACAGTTGCAGATGTGGTTCAGGTTCTTTACTTCAACAATAATCTTCAATTCATCAACAAAGGACTTGGGTAGAATACAAAACTTAGGAGGTCAGGCATGAAATCACAGCTTGGTAAATACAAAACTTAGGAAGTCTTCAATGATCAATAATCTTCATAAACACAGTCCAGTAATCAGTATAGGCAGTCCAAGATCCATGTACAGAAATTAGGCAGCGTGACAATGAATTCCAATAATGGCAGAGCAAGAGCACAAAGAGTTGGGCAGACACAGTACCGTGACCAAGAGAGATGTTCAAGGAGGCAGCTTCACAGAAAGAGTCTTTAAGATTGTCCAGAGAGCACAGTCCAGTTCCAAAGTCAAGACGGAGACACAGAGTTTTCAGCAAAACATTAACACATGCATGAACAGTGACAAACAATTCTCAAGACAATTTAAAGATGGTCGTCACTTCCTGTGGGCTGAGCGTGTCACTCGTTGACTCATGTGCGCCCTCCGCTGTTCAGGAGGGCATGTGTTCGGTGGGATTGTGACAAACCTATATAAAATGCTATGGGATACAAGGGCAAGTTGTCTAGGCCTATCCATCATTTGCATGTGACGTCAAACGTTCTAGTGGACGGCCACTGGACGGCAAGAGGACGGCAGAGTGCAGCATTAATGAATGGATTCCTATGGGACTCGCAACGTTTAGTAACTCATAACCTAACTTGGATCACCGATAAACTAAACACCGTAAACACCCATTGTGCTGTTTGTTACAAAAACAGATAGGGTTACAAACCAGGCGTGACTTTTCATTGGATCTCAAAATAAAACGAGAAAGCTGAGGTGAATCGCGGCAACCAACTGGAAAACCATCAAACTAGCCTACTCGAGTAGCCTGGATGAGCACCACGGTAAGTTTCTCATTTGCCATCCTTTATATCATCATTTGTCTCTTAACACGCTATGATGGACGTATGCTAAGATATTGCAGGCTGTAACGTAAACACGGAATTAATAAAGCTCTTGGTGAAATAGCAAGGCTATGCCGTTCATACTGTTAAGGTTCAAATGTAAAAATAAACCATGTGTACATCTCTAGCGCTGATTTCCCAAGTAGCTTAGGCCTACTCTCCAGCATGATGCTGTCATGAAATGCTAGTCACGACCTTATCCATGCTGGCCTATGACATGCATAGGCCCACCAGTCTTGGTGTTGTCCTTGTCAATAATACACAGTGCACCACTTTGTTGTGTTGTCATCCAAATTGCCTGCCCTCTGAAATCACACACATCAGAGGCTTAATGGTTTGGGAAGTGGTATTAAGATTGGAGGGTTGCAGTTTCAAATCCCATCCTACACCTCTCCCTTCACCTCATCCAGGCTGAAGTACCCTTGAGCAAGGAAGGCACCAAGCCCCATGCTGCAGGGACAGTTAACAATTCACTGTGAGTAACAAAGTTGCTTTGGATAAGTGTCAGCTAAGTGTTCTCTTTCTGTTTCTCCAGATGAGAAGAGCGATGATCTGATGTCATGACACATTGGATGTATGGAAGAGCCAGAGGTCCAGCACACCAAGCCAAGTTTAGCCGATTTCAACCTATCACACCAACTCAATGTAGTAATCAGTTCATTCAATGGCTCAAAGACTTTATTTTTAGACACAAAGTACAAATACATTTCAAGGTTATGTAGGTGATGGGAGGGGATATCTATTCTGGGGTGGACATGTACAATAGACGTGCAAGTACTTATTTATATTAATAAATGGTTATCTGAACTAGGCCTGTAATAGTCAACCCATTGATGCTGGATGCTGTGAACACGTTGTATTGACCTAGGTGCCTGGAGCGACACAGCATTCAGGCATGACATATTAGATTTTTTTAGATTAAAAATGTGGGTATGTTAGAGCTGAATTAACATCTTCTAATGCAAGAGGATGGTCTTAGCTTTTAAAACTAATTTCATGTCTGTATATGTATATTCAGAGACTTATTTAGTTACAGGTATTTGTTTTTTATAGGATGAGGGCACCTTTCTTAAAAAGGGCATAGGCAATTAGCTGGCATTTTTTGCAGGTGCCAGCTAAAATGAGTTAATATTATTTACATACAGCTCTATCCCCATACCAGTATACCCACGTCACCTGAGATATACATTTAGTGGAGACAATGTAATTAGTTAGACTAGACTGAAGATTGACAGGCGGTCATGGGTAAGTGGTTAGAGTGTCAGCCTTGTATCCCAAAGGTTGCCGGTTGGACTCCCGACCCACCAGGTTGGTGGGGGGAGTTAAATAATCAGTGCTCTCCCCCATCCTCCTCCATGACAGAGAGTGCGTCTTAATATGCAACCTTGCCTCCTCCACTTGCGCTTGTCTCCTCGTCCCGCCTCCTGGCCCCTCCTCCGTGGAGAAAACAATAAAGTTTCCCAGCTGTCAGCCTAGCCACAACAACTTTTGAGGGACTGTTTTTCATTCACCATCCCAATTGCAAATGAGAAAAAGACTCTGCAATTGAGCTTTTGCAAGATATTGAAATATAATGATGTCCGTGATGTCATCATGACGAGAAGCAAGTGGAGGAGGCAAGGTCCCATATTAAGACGCACTCTGAGATACCCTGAGAATGGTACCGCCGCACTTCGGGCGCCATTGGGGACTGCCGCCTTGCACGGGTGAAGCATAAATGCAATTTCGTGCAGTGAACACTTGTGTGCTGTGTCACAATGAGGGGACCAGCATCACTGATGGTGAGGTCCTGGTGCTGCTGCAAAGCCCAAGCGAAAGAAGCCTCTCTGGACACCTCTTCATGTTGGCTCCCCCATCTAATTAAAAAAAGAAAAGACAAACATGCTATTTAAATGAATCTAGCCATGCATTGTAATGTACTGGTACAGTACTGAATAATTAAGTCCCTTGGCAATATTGTCTGAATTAAAATGTGATGTAAAATGTCAGAAAATAACAGTCATCCCAACTTACTAGTCATGTATTTACCTGTGGTGCTGGGATGCAATTCTTGGACGTCATGCTGACCACCTGACTGATGAACCTGCAATTACAAAACAATAAAAATAAAAGATAAATAACAGGTTTGTTGTGCTTATCTTTCTCTTGTGAAGGTCATCTTTTCAAATTATTTATTTAATCAAATCAAATCAAAATTATTTAATCAAAGTAGGCCTATGTAACCGACATTCTGTCCTATGTGTTTCTACATGTGCAATGTAATGCAACACCGATTTGAAACATTGAAGTATGTCAAGTCAGCTTTTATTGTCACTTTCTTCATATGGTCATACAAGGGAAACGAAATTACGTTTTCTCTCTACCATGCCAGGACATAGACAGGACTGACAATTTACAGACAGACAGAAAGTGCAAGACAGGACAGGTAACAGTGATGGACTGGTAACATAAGTGGTCAATAATAATAGGCCTACAGTAAATGAACATATTGGACATGTAAACAGAAAATAAGATATAGAAATATATTTTACAATAGCCTACATTGTGCAGACGTGGCTGAAACAACAATGAAATCCACTTGGATGAAACGAAACGAGTGAATCCAAGTTAACCTACAAGATACATCTGAGATGAAAAGATATGCTATTCAAAACACCACTTTGCGAAATGCCTGACACAAAATGTGCCGTGCGTCTTGTAGTAAGTTAGGTTAGCAGCATTATCTTACCTGTGCCATGCCACGAAGAAGGGGATGCCATCCGCGGTGCCCAGCCACCAATGAAGAAACGGTGCATAAAGGTGCTAGTATTTTGCCAATGCAGAGGTTTGGTTTAAGTTCACAACTTAACTGAAGAAAATAAACACGGGATAAAAAAAATACATCGCAGGCAGAGTAAGTTCATGGCTGGAAGCAAGCAACAATTTTCTCTTCTTCTCCCAGTTTCCCGTACCACCCGTCCCGGTTATGCCACCTAGTGGAGCAGAATACATTTGAATAAATCTATGATTTGAACACATCCACCGTGGCCAACCTAGACTGATAACGCCAGGTACATATCCCGTTTAAAAAAAAAAAAAAAACCTGCGTGTTTCGTTGGTATTTTATGGTCAAAGTTGTCTTCGTCTGCATAATTCCTATGTACGAATGTGTACTTCTGCCGTCCGGCGAAAATGATTACGCAATATTGTGACGTCAGTGCAAATGATGGATATAAAACACTATAGGATACAAGGGCAAGTTGCAGGGCTGATAGTATTCAGGCTCCAAAAAAGTTCAGGCTCAGGATTTTTTTTCACTTTCACCCCTGAAGTTGTCTAGGCCTATATAAAACGCTATAGGATACAAGGGCAAGTTGTCTAGGCCTACTATATAAAACGCTATGAGGTACAAGGGGATGTGTCCATTCAGCCAGTAGGCAGGTAAATGTGTAGGCATGTAAACACATTGCAAACAGATTACAAAGCCGGGCTATGTCTAAGTGCTTCCACTCCCATGATAGCAAGCTTGGCTGTGGGAAGCCGACATGAGGGGACAAAGGGGTCACTTGTCCCGTGCCCAGGGAGAGAGGGGGCCCAGAATTGGTTCCTCATCACATTGTATGTATTGGGTTGTGGGGCCCTTTCAGATGTTTTTGTCCCGGGCCCAGCCAAACCTGTCAGCAGCCCTGTGTGCAATACACAGGTAGGCTAAATCCCATGTGGTAAATACTAAGGCTGTAACGATACACCCAACCCACGATTCGGTTTGTATCACGATATATGACCCACGGTTCGATACGCCCCACGATATTATTATTTTTAAAGGGAAAAAATAAGAAGAAAATAAATTATAGGCTATATTTATATATAGGCCTATGCTTTCTTTTTGCATTTACCTGCCTACATTAATTTTGTAGGTCTACTAAATGATGTTGCAGATATAGGCCTACCACTGCAACCTGTTCCCCAGGTGTTCACATCAAAGCACAGCACAGAGAAATAAGGGATATTAATTCAAAAGGAAAAATAGGCTTATTACTAATAGGCTTAGATCATAATCATGCTGAGATGCTGACCATGTGTGAGAGACAGAGATGGAGAGAGAAGGGTCAGGGTTCCAGTAGCCTATAACAACTGTCTCACATTATCAAACATTATCCAATTAATATCCAAACATTAGGCTAACTGAAAACAACACTGGTCATATTTCGTCAGGAAACATGTTGTATTAAGTTACTTACATAAATGCAACACTTAATTTTGATGTTTAATATTTTTGTAACTGTTTTGATCGTGCAGCAGCGCGCACACGTTTATACAAACAAAACTCGAAATGAACCTCAGTTATGTTCTCAGTATGCAACATGCACGTTGTCCATTGTTTGGTTTTGTGATTTGACATTTTGTCAAGAGCGGGAATAGATGCAGTGGCTGAAATGCAGCATGCTTTCGCTAGGCAGGCGGTCAGTGTGGGGAGGAAATAGTGCTGCCTAATATCCACATCGACCTAAACGTTCGCCCGACTTCAGACACTCCCTTATGAGCGTAGCGATTTAACATTTGGTCAGGCGGAGCATCTCGCTCTCTCGCTCTCCTTCTCTCTCTCTCCGCTCAACGTCTATCTCCACTCAACATACATCGGCGCATGCATGAATCAAAAACATCTTCACACGTTTGATAAAGCCTTCTTGGTCTGTTGTTCATTTCTGTGCTTTACCTTCCGACGTTTGCCGAAGTTATTTGTCTCGCGGAGGTTGCTGTGGGCGGCAATGAATAACAACCAATGCACGTGCTGGTTGGACGGAACATTTTACAGGAGAGAGGGGAGAATGGAAGTGTTACTCGCTCATGTGCGCCCCATTTCTAATTGTCTTTGAGCGCATATGCAAGCATTAAGCGCATATGCAAGCATTTGCCTGTATCCTGCTGTTTTATAGACTGAGGGGTAAGAACTTTAAAAGGGCGCATCGCGATTCTGCGAGGAAGGTTCGCGATAGGGGTTCGTGGGTCTGCGTACCGCGATTCCTCGGTTCGATGCAATATCGTTACAGCCTTAGTGAATACAGTGCGGCATGTAATCCATCGCTGAGTTTCCGTCCCCCTGCTTG
>NC_085877.1:47695642-47698142 GCF_034702125.1 Engraulis encrasicolus
GTATACAACTCACCATAGAATTAAAAACGACATGTTCATTAATGCTGGATAAAAACTCAATCATTGCTCTATTTAGCTCGTGCACCCCCTTATGGAAGGCCGCGCACCCCCAGGGGTGCACGCACCACAGTTTGGGAAACCCTGTACTATGCTACCTGAGCGATGGAAGTCATTATTTCTCTTCAAGGATTCAAGGATTCAAGGATATTTATTGGTCATGTACATAGAGACACTTTCGTGTCACTTGTAATGAAATGCATGGCCGTTGCAAAACAAGTGTGCAGAAGAAGGGTGAAGAAGAAATAAAATAAAAATAAAAATGAAAGGTGTGTGTGTGTGTGTGTGTGTGTGTGTGTGTGTGTGTGTGTGTGTGTGTGTGTGTGTGTGTGTGTGTGTGTGTGTGTGTGTGTGTGTGTGTGTGTGTGTGTGTTCAATCAAAGTAATTAGGAGGAATTCAGTAAGCAAATGGCATGAGGAAAAAAGCTCTTTCTCAGTCTTTCAGTTCTAGCTCTGTGACAGCACAGTCGCCTTCCAGATCTCAGTTTTTTAAATAGTCCATATCCTGGGTGTGACTGGTCTTTGAGAATGTTATTGGCCCTAGATAGCACTCTCTTTGTGTATATGTCTTTCACGGCAGGCAGAGGTTGACGAATACAGCGCTCAGCAGAGCGCACTATCCTTTGTAGTTCTTTCTGTTCACTTCACGCACTGTGGCGTTTCCGTACCAGGTGATGATGGACCCTGTTAAGATGCTCTCTACTGCTGAGGAGTAAAAGGCTTTTAGGATGGGTGTGGAAACTTTGAACTTTTTCAACAGGCGCAGAAAGTACAGTCTCTGCCTGGATTTCTTAATGATGTTGTGTGTGTTGTTTGTCCATGTTAAGTCATTTGTGATGTGAACACCAAGGTATTTAAAGCACTCTACCCTCTCCACTGGTTGATGGCAGATGGAAAGTGGAGTGTAGTTTCCCCTCTTTTTCCGAAAGTCCACCACCATTTCCTTAGTCTTGCTTACGTTTAGTGCCAGGTTGTTGTGCTGGCACCATTGTGAGATGTTAGAAACTTCGTTTATATATGCCTGTTCATCGTTATTATTGATCAGTCCCACCACTACAGTGTCATCAGCAAACTTGATGATGGAATTCTGACTGCTGCTGGCTCTGCAGTCATGGGTGTAAATGTTGTAGAGTAGGGAGCTTAACACACAACCTTGAGGTGAGCCAGTGCTGATGGTGAGGGTGTTAGATGTTGTGCCACCCACTCTAACAACCTGCGTGCGGCTTGTGAGAAAGTTTAACACCCAGTTGCATAGAGGTAAGTCTAGCCCCAGTGACTTCATCTTCTTGACAAGAGTGAGGGGAATTATGGTGTTGAATGCTGAACTATAATCAATGAACAGCATTCTCACATAATTACCCTTTCCTCTGTCTAGATGTGATAGTAAGAGGGTAAGAGGGTTCATGGAGGGTAAGCGAACTGGGCGACCAGAGCGAATTCAACAGGGGTGAAGCAAACTAATCGACCAGAGCGAATTTCAACGATTACAGTCAAGCTAATATTATGCTAATGAATGAGCTATGATGCGGTTCGGCGAAAACCAATTGGAATGTTCATAATTCCGAATGTCCCAGGCTGTCAAGCCAGAGCCGCTATGTGATTAGCTAAATCAAACATGTCAATGCTGGGGGGCGCTGTGGCGCAGCGTGCTAAGTCCCCCACATTTGGAGTCTGATATTGACGCATATCCATGGCAGCATACGTGAGGCAGAGGCATAGCTATGACCCAGATATCATACACACACACACACACACTCACTCATATCACATATTCCCAATGACATTCAGAGAGAGAAAGAGAGAGAGCATGACAGAGAGAGAAATGTGTATGGGTGGAGGTATTCCAGAGAGAGAGAGAGAGAGAGCGAGAGTGGGAGATCACGAGAGAGAGGGAGATGTGTGGGTGTTGGGTTGAGGGTGGGTTATTCCAATGACATTCAGAGAAAAGAGTCATTGGAGATGAGGCCAGGTGCATGCTGGGAACTTTTCCAAGATGAATAAACAAGTTGCTATCCATGCATGTGTGTTAGTGAGTGAGGATTCTTCATCAAGATAAGGAAGGCGAATAATCAAGTTGCTGTCTGTTTGTGTGTGTTAGTGAGTGGGGGTTCTTCATCAAGATGAATATGTAGTGTGTAGTGAAGGTGGATAATCAGTGCCTGTGCCTCTGTGTGTGTGTGTGTGTGTGTGTGTGTGTGTGTGCCTGTGCCTGTGTGTGTGTGTGTGTGTGTGTGTGTGTGTGTGTGTGTGTGTGTGTGTGTGTGTGTGTGTGTGTGTGTGTGTGTGTGTGTGTGTGTGTGTGTGTGTGTGTGTGTAGTGAAGGTGAATAATGAAGTTGCTATCTGTGCGTGTGTGTGTGTGTGTGTGGGGGGGTATTCGTTAAGATTAATATCAGTATGTATCTAGTGAAGATTGACTCATGAGGTAAAGTGCAGAAGGTGTT
>NC_085877.1:47703142-47705642 GCF_034702125.1 Engraulis encrasicolus
ATAGATTAAAAAAAATACCCCGCGCATCTTGGCGACATTCTAAATACCTCACCTCGCCATTAACTTAATCAAAACAGGCACCTCGTCAATCTGCTCTCCTCCCCCTTTGATTTATTTTCCACTGCGTTCCCATAGTTATTGATCCGAAAATATCCCATACTTTTCACAAGTTACGCTAGCCCTACTCTCTCAACTGATAAACGCTACAACCACAGGAAACCTATCCTCTCGTGGGGAAGAAACGCCCACGTGAAACGGGCGTCCCTTACTTTGCGCAGGGAATCTCTCTCTCTCTCTCTCTCTCTCTCTCTCTCTCTCTCTCTCTCTCTCTCTCTCTCTATCACAAAGTTGACAGAGTGATGGTCAGTTGGGAGAAATAAACATGTTTGAAATTTGATTAGGCCTACTAAGATTTGCTCCAGATTCACTATACATTGCTGGTGTTTCCAGACGCGCGATTCGACATGTGTCAATTCAGTGCGTAATGCTTGCAACTTTTTTGTGCGTAATTTATGAACGTGCGTGCCTTGGCGCATTGATACACTGGAGTTATGCGGTCAGAAAAGTGACCTAATAGTGGGACTACTTCAGGTGTGCATATATAGACAGTTAATCAATACCCAATTTAGCGCGTCACAATGGGAGATTCCAGACTGCCGTGGTATAAATAATCATGCGCCTTTTGAATGGCTCGCAAGATATGTCTATCTATATTGCTGTTCACCTATAGGCATACAAGTGAACATACACATACACACACACACAAACACACACAAAGGCACAAACGGGCACAGACACATACAGACGCATGATGCCAAACTTATCATACGCCCTTTGAATGGCTCGCAGCATATTCCTATCAGTCTTGCTATTTACTCATAAATGTGAACACACACACACACACACACACACACACACACACACACACACACACACACACACACACACACACACACACACACACACACACACACACACACACACACACACACACAGGCACACACAGGCACAGACACATACATACTGCACTCAAACTTTGAATGGCTTGCCACATTCTAATATGGTGACATTTGAATGGCTTGCCATAGTAATGTCATAGCCTTCGAAAGGCTCGCAATATCTTCCTATCAAACTTGCTATTCGCCAATAGACACACAAGTGAACACACACACACACACACACAAACACACGCACACACACACACACACACACGCACAGGCACACACAGGCACAGACACATACTGCACTCAAACTTTGAATGGCTTACCACATTCTAATATAATGACCTTGGCTTTGAATGACTTGCCATAATGTCATATCGCGTCCGAAAGGCTCGCAATATGTTCCTATCAATCTTGCTATTCAGGAATACACGAGTGAACACACACACAGACACAGACACAGACACAGACACACACACACACACACACACACACACACACACACACACACACACACACACACACACACACACACACACACACACACACACACACACACACACACACACACACACACACACACACACACACACACACACACACACACACACATACTGCACTATGACACGCAAACACACACACAGATCATCCATTTGCACGTGCATAGGCCTACTTACAGTTACAGGCATACAGTACAGTATAGACGCAGGTATTCACACCCCGTGCAGTGCACCCACCCACACACACACACACACACACACACACACACACACACACTCACACACACACACACACACACACACACACACACACACACACACACACACACACACACACACACACACACACTGCTATGTGCGATGGGTTTGGCAGATAGCTGATAACAGGCTGAAACAGCTGGGGGTATAGATGCCTTCTATAGCGCATGTCTGTGTGTGTGTGTGTGTGTGTGTGTGTGTGTGTGTGTGTGTGTGTGTGTGTGTGTGTGTGTGTGTGTGTGTGTGTGTGTGTGTGTGTGTGTGTGTGTGAGTGTGTGAGAGTGTGTGTGTGTGTGTATGAGAGAGAGAGAGAGAGTCAGCAAGATTCAGGGGGCCACAAAATATGACATACGATAGGTAGTTTTCTTCTAAGGCCAACATTTCCAATGGTGCATGACATGTGTGCGTGTGCGTGTGTGTGTGTGTGTTTGCGTGTGTGTGTGTGTGTGTGTGTGTGTGTGTGTGTGTGTGTGTGTGTGTGTGTGTGTGTGTGTGTGTGTGTGTGTGTGTGTGTGTGTGTCTATAACAGCTGTGGGTGTGAATGCCTTGTATACCACACCCAGTAGTGGAGGCTCGGCTTGGTATCTGGTCATATGCGTGCCTATAGTTGTGCACGTGCAAGCCTGTGTGTGTGTGGGTCCTTTTTTGTGTCTGTGTGGACGACTGTGTCTGTCTGTATGTATGTCTAACCGTCTGTCTGTCTGCCTTTCTGTCTGCCTGCTTTTCTGTCTGTCTATCCGTCTGTCTGTCTGCCTGCTTTTCTGTCTGTCTGTCTGTTTGTCTGTCTGCCTACCTATCTGC
>NC_085877.1:47710642-47713142 GCF_034702125.1 Engraulis encrasicolus
TGCATGTGAGGGCGTCTTATCTGGCCCCGATATATGTTTGATGTTATGCAGTTTCAAATGAAATATCACACGTTTTGTAAAGCAATCTTAGAAATTACATTTCGCAATACAATGAAGAAATATTTTCAGGTAACCTAGTGAAGATGGGGTCTGTTGAAAAGGTGTCCGCCTTCAATATAGACCTAAAGTGCAAAGACAGGGTGAGAGCAAGAGAGAGAAAGACAGAGAGAGAGAAAGAGAGAGAGAGAGTAGTGGAACAGGTGCAGAGAGAGGACATATTGTATACACCCTTTGGTGTGTGTGTGTGTGTGTGTGTGTGTGTGTGTGTGTGTGTGTGTGTGTGTGTGTGTGTGTGTGTGTGTGTGTGTGTGTGTGTGTGTGTGTGTGTGTGTGTGTGTGAGTGTGTGTGTAGATTGTATAGATATATGCCCTTCACTTGCTGTCTGTGTATGTGCGTGTGCGTGCGTGCGTGCGTATGTTTGTGTGTGTGCATGTGTGTCGAGAGGGAAGTCCTGGTTTGTGTTCATAGCACGGCCCTTGGAGGACTTTATAAAATTTGAAGTGTTCCTTCGAATGAAAAAGTTTTCCCTCACCTGATGGTCGTATACTGTAATTGGGCACCTACCCTCCCCCCTGAATCTGTTTGGTTAAGCTAATCAAGGGAGCACTGAAATTTTGCAAACAAACCTGCTTTGGTAGGAGCTAGAAAACCCGTCCTTTTACCTCCGCCAAGGTCGTGTTGGTTTGTCTGTCTGTCTGTTTGTTTGTCTGTCATCAGGATAACTCAAAAAGTCATGAATGGATTTTGATGAAAAGTTGTTGGAAATGACAAGCGGAGGCAGTGTTGCCATATTGGGCTGCTTAGGATGGCCGTGTGGCGGCAAAAATGGCATTTAGCAGAAAAACCCACCCAATTTCTGCCATAGAAATCTATACAATTGGGCGGAATTTTGTGCTTCTGGGCGGGTTTTGAGCATTTTTTGGGCTGGAAATTGTCAGCCCCATCTGGCAACCCTGAGTGGAGCACGTGGTCACATCTCAGAGGTGATCCGGATGCCAATTCAGATCCAGGAATTTTCCAAAGATTTTTCACCATTGCGGGATAGGGTGAATTTCGACATCCCAACTCTACAAAAACAAGGCAGAAGGACTTGGGGTGTAACATAGACTATGAAACAGCCTCCTCACCGGAGGTCTGCACTCTTTCGATGCATTATAGTTGACTAGGGCATTCATGGGTAAGCGGTTAGGGCGTCAGATTGTAGCCCAAAGGTTGCCGGTTCGACTCCCGACTCGCCAGGTTGGTGGGGGGAGTAATTAACCAGTGCTCTCCCCCATCCTCCTCCATGACTGAGGTACCCTGAGCATGGTACCGTCCCGCCGCACTGCTCCCTTTGGATGCCATTGAGGACTGCCCCTTTACGCGGAACATTATCAAATTGAGGTAGAACTTCTAACATTTAAACACACACTCTAACAATGAAGTAATATCTAACAATCAAGTAATAAAAAAATAAAGTGTCTTGGTGCTTTTAAAAAAAAAAACTCCGAATGACATAAAGTAATAAATATTGCGTATCAGCCAAAACCACACGCGTATCGGCCGATACGATACACTTTAAAAAGGCAAATATCGGCCCGATATCAGACCGATATATATATAGGCTATGTATCGGTCTGTCCTTAGTTGTGTGCAGTGTGCACTTGTGTGCTGTGGAGTGCTGTGGGTCAAAAACGTCTTTGTCATTCAGTGTTACGGACACCTTCCGCCGACTGTAACTGCAAAAAAACGCGATTTTTAAATGGTTTCAAGTGAATGGATGACAGCCGACAGCTTTCATGAATTCCCTTTAACAATACATAAAATAAAGAGTCATGTTTTTTACAGTTACAGTCAGCAGAAGGCATCCGTTACACTGAATGACAATGCCATTTTGCACGTCTTTGACCCTGTGTCACAATGACAATGGGAGTTGGAGTTTTCCCAATGGGGCTTTCATAATTCATCCACTACTTTTGGAGTCCCATGACAGTTCAAGGTAATATCACTGAAAACAAGTTGCAGACTTCCACTTTCAATATGAATATCACAAAAAAAAATCTTGACGGTCACAATACATTTGGTGTGTGAAAATGGGGCCTTTGGTGTGGTTTCCAGTCATTCCAGTCAGGTGCCGGAAAGGGGGATGCAGTCAGAGATTCTTTAAGTAGCCTATATAGAGATATGCCAATGTAATAGGTTTCTATGGGCACCTAACATGACCAGGTTCCGGTCTGCCTAAAGGGGCCTGTCATAATACTCCTAGCATTGAATAGAACAGTCCTTAGGTCTGCTAGGTCTGCCCCCTCCCCCTTACAATAATAGAACCCGGAAGCAATGGGTCAATGGAACCTCTCTCTCTATACTCTCTCTGATGCAGTGGTGCATTCCCATCCCCTCCTTAAATGAGGCTTTCTCAACTTTTACCACAGACAAATGAGTGTTGTGTAGCAGCAATAA
>NC_085877.1:47715642-47730642 GCF_034702125.1 Engraulis encrasicolus
TTCACCGACGCCGGTAAAAAACGCGGCCGTTCCGCGACGCTTTACCGCCTTGGTGTGTAAGACCCCTTATAAAACATGTCTTTTTTCATGTGAAACGGCATAACATTAAAAGTATGTCAGGGGCCGGATGCGGTGGACTCAAGGGCCATAACCAGCCCTCGAGACATGCGGCTTTCCCACGCATGCTAGACTATCATCTATTGATCACGAGATAAATTAAGAGGAATGCTATAATGGGAAACACGTATACATACAGGCAAGCTGGCTATACAGGGAATGGAAACACTTACACACAGTGATGGCAACATGGCAATGACTTTCATGGCCAGCCGCCAATTTCAGTTGACCAAAGTTTCGAAGAAGAGCAAGCATAGCGATGGCCTGGCGATTGCGTGTTGTATGCCCACCGGTATACATTTGCAACGCTGCATTTACCTGTGAGGGGTCTACATGCTATAAGGGCAATGGAAACTCTTATACTTAGCGATGTGTTGTCTGCCCATGCATTTGCCATTGATGTATTGTACAGCCAAGCTTGCTATACAGAGAGTGGAAACAATAATATGGTGATGGGGTGTATGCCCAGAGATTCTTTAAGTATAGAGATATGCCAACATAATAGGTTTCTATGGGCACCTAACATGACCAGGTTCCGGTCTGCCTAAAGGGGCGTGTCATAATACTCCTAGCATTGAATAGAACAGTCCTTAGGTCTGCCTAGGTCTGTCTAAAGGGGGATTTCCCCCCCTCCCCCTTGTAATAATAGAACCCGGAAACAATGTACAATGGAACCACTCTCTCTCTACTCTCTCTGGTATGCCTTTTCACAGTGCCTTCCATGCCCAGCCGCCATTTCGAAGAAGTACACTGTAAATATAGCCGGGTGATGTGATGCATTTGCAACATGTAATTTACCTGTGGACTGTGTGACTATACAGGGAGTGGAAACACTTAAACATAGCGATGTGTTACTTGCCTTTGCATTTGCCACAAATGTATTGTACGGGGGGGGGGGGGGGGGGGGGGGGGGGGGGGGGGGGGGGGCAAACTAGCTATACAGGGGGGGGGGGGGGGGGGTCACTAAACATAGCGATGTGTTGCCTGCCATTTGTATTTGCCACAGAGGACATTTACTGTACAGCCAAGCTTGCTATACAGAGAGTGGAAACAATAATATGGTGATGGGTTATACGTATGCGCTTTTTACAGTGACTTCCATGCCCAGCTGCCATTTCGAAGATGTATAGCTCTACTGTACAGTGGTGTGGTCTCATTGAGAGTAAATAGAATGGAGGCCAAAATTCTATTTCATTGTTGAAGCCAAGTTGGAGCCAAGGTTGGACCCAAAAAGACCAAAAAATGGCCAAATCCCATTCATTCCTATGAGAGACATAAAACCCTGTATCTCCCTTAAATACCACTCCAGGGGGATAATTTTTCGCTCAACTAGTAGGTCCCCTTGCTCTCCAACTTACCAGGGTGGTGATTTTTTGTGGTGATGTTTTGTTTTAGAGAGATATTAAAAGTTAAATTGACCAATGAGCATCAGAACATGGTTTGATTGACCGTTAGAAGTCTTGTTGTTGTCCAATCAGCACCTGCGTTTGGCGTTGCTAAGGTGGAATGTAAGTTGGAATGTTCCCAAATCTGGCTTCAAAGCGTTGAATGGCAAATAGCGTTGATTTGGCGTCCATTCTATTTACTGTCAATGTGTAGTCTACTTTTTTGAGGTGGGTATACTGTATACTTGAGCATTTTTTGAAGTGGGTATACTGTATATATTTGTGCTATTCTAAATAATGGATCAATCAATTTTAAGTGGGTATACTGAAATCCCTGAAATTTTGAAGTGGGTATACTCCGTATACCTGCGTTCTACGTAGACTACACCCCTGCTACTGTAAATATAGCATGATGATGTGATGTATGTATGCATGCCTACCAGAATGCATTTGTAACACGGAATGTGGACTGCACAGCCAAGCTTGCTATAAGGGGAATGGAAACTCTTAAACATGGCAGTGTGTTATTTGCCTATGCATTTGACACACAGCATTTACATCTTTGTACAGCCAGCTAAGCAGTGTTGCCAGATTGGGCAGTTACCCGCCCAATTGGGATGCTTGGGATGGCCGTCTGCGGGTAAAAAAAACGGAAAATATGGCCATTTGACGTTTTTTTTTCTGCAGTTTTATGCCAATAGAAATCAATGCAATTTGTTGAAATTGGGCGAAATCAAACACATTTTGGCGGTTTTCGAGAACCTTTTGGGCGGGATTTGATCAGACACATCTGGCAACACTGCAGCCAAGCTTGCTATCCAGGGGGACGGAAACTCAGCGATGGATTACATTCTGCGCTGTATTTACCACATGGGATTTACCTAGGGTATTGCACACAGGCCCGCTGACAGGTTTGGATGGGCCCGGGACAAAAACAACTGAAAGGGCCACAAACCCAATACATACAATGTAATGAGGACCCAATTCTGGGCCCCCTCTCTCCCTGGGCACGGGACAAGTGACCCCTTTGTCTCCCCATGTCGGCTTCCCACAGCCAAGCTTGCTATCGTTGGAGCGGAAGCACTAAAACATAGCCTGGCTTTGTAATCTGTTTGCAATGTGTTTACATGCCTAGACATTTACCTGCCTACTGGCTGAATGGACACATCTCATTGTATCCCATAGCGTTTTATATAGGCCTAGACAACTTGCCCTTGTATCCTATAGCGTTTTATATAGGCCTAGACAACTTCAGGGGTGAAAGTGAAAAAAAATCCTGAGCCTGAACTTTTTTGGAGCCTGAATACTATCAGCCTAGACAACTTGCCCTTGTACCTCATAGCGTTCTATATAGTAGGCCTAGACAATTTCCCCTTGTATCCCATAGCATTCTATATAGGCCTTCCCCTTGTACCTCATAGCGTTCTATATAGTAGGCCTAGACAACTTGCCCTTGTATCCTATAGTGTTTTATATAGGCCTAGACAACTTGCCCTTGTATCCCATAGCGTTTTATATAGGCCTAGACAACTTGCCCTTGTATCCCATAGCGTTTTATATAGGCCTAGACAACTTGCCCTTGTATCCCATAGCATTTTATATTGTAGGCCTAGACAACTCAACTTCCCATTGTACCTCATAGCGTTCTATACAGGCCTAGAAAACTTCCCCTTGTATCCCATAGCATTTTATATTGGCTTAGACAACTTGCCCTTGTGTCCCATAGCGTTTTATATAGGCCTACACAACTTCCCCTTGTACCTCATAGCGTTTTATATAGGCCTAGACAACTTCCCCTTGTGCCTCATAGTGTTTTATATAGTAGGCCTAGATCGACAACTTTGCCATGCGGGGAGTGGAAACACGAAGCCTGTTCTGCCTTGTAGAGTGCAAGAAAGGATTTCCAAGAGAAGAGTCTAATTTCAATCTTGAAGGTTTATTCCCTATTAAGTTTACAATTTCTAAATGCGCGGGGAAAGGGGAAGGGGAACAATAGTTAGATGGAGAGTCTTTGTTGTGCGCGTCCGCGTCTTTATCCTGGGGAATCCCGATTGGGCCACGCCCTCTCCAGCAGGTAAGTCCATATTAGGCGTCGTGCGTCATGCAGGATAATTGACTGGAACGAGAACTGCATTAGTGACATGAAATTGGACACAACATACTCCGGCCCGATGAACTTGCAGGCAGTCAATGTTCATCCACTTCTAGAGGGTAGAGTAATTGTACAGGTCTTCTAAGCACAATTCCTGAAGGTATCCGAATAGCACATGATCTTATTTTACCGTCTCTTCCCATGAACGTCTCGTCAATCCGTCCCATTTTCCACATGTGCTTTGGTTGAATAGAATCGTGAATTAGTACAACATCTCCAATTTTGAATGGTATGGATGGATTTAATGCAGTACTCACATGGTGTGCAGAACGAAGTTCCATCAAGTACTCCTTTTTCCATCGATTCCAGAATTCAGTACTCAACCTCTGTCGGTATCGGAGTCTCTTGTTTAGTTGCGTTGCAGTCGTGTTTCTGACACTGGATTCGCTTTGGGGATAAGAAGGAAGGGTAGTAATCCTCTGTCCAGTTAGAAAGTGAGCAGGTGTGAGTGGTGAAGGTTCACTGCTATCCGTGTGCAGGTAAGAGAGGGGGCGAGAATTAATCACAGCCTCAACTTCACATATCAATGTTTGGAGTTCCTCGAATTGAAGATAGGATCTCCCCAATATTTTTCGTAGGCAAGTTTTAACTGTTCGCACTAAGCGCTCCCACATGCCACCCCACCAAGCGGCTCGCTCAACGATGTATTTCCAGGCAATTCTCTTGTCGGTAAACAGCTCTTGTAATTTGTTGTCTTTCATCATTGTCCACATTAATTTCAAGTCCTTTTCAGCCCTTTTAAAGGTTTTTGCATTGTCAGAATAAATTACACTACAGATGCCGCGTCTGGCAATAAACCTCTTGAAGGCAAGCAGGAATGCATCAGTAGTTAAATCTGAAACAAGTTCTAAATGTACAGCTCGGGTTACAGCGCATGTGAATAAAGCAATGTATGCCTTTTTGTTATCTGGTTTAACATACACTGGGCCAGCAAAGTCAACTCCAGTAATTTCAAAGGCTGGCGCCTCGTTGATGCGCTCTTTTGATAGCGGTGCACTGACCTGTTCTCCAGCTTTTGCGCGTGCGCGTCTGCAGACCAAACAGCGCGTCACACAGCTCTTGGTCATCTGTCGGGATTTCAGTATCCAGTACGTTTCTCGTAGTTGGTTCAGTGTGGCTTGTAAGCCTAAATGCATCACGTTTTCATGTGCTTTAATGATTAAAAGTTTTGAAAACCTGCTCTTGCTTGGCAGTATGTATGGATGCTTCTGATTGAAAGACCAGTTTGCTTCCTGTAATCTTCCTCCTACACGCAGAATTCCACTTTCATCCAGGAATGGTTTCAGTGATAAGAGTTTTGAATGTCTGTTCATATCTTTCTTTTTCGACAGGCTGGCGATTTCCTGTGAAAAGTTGTCACTTTGAGTTTGTTTGATCCAGTGCTGTTCTGCTTGTTTAATCTCCTCCGTGCATAATTCTCCAGTTCTTTTGTTTTGTGTCCGTGCGTTATGCACAAAGCGTTTTATCCATGCGGTGATTCTCAAAACTCTATTGAGTCTGCTGTACTTCTTTAAATCAAACAGCTGTGTCATTTTACAGTCTGGGTCAATCTGTGTGTCAGTTTTTGTGTTTTGAACGACATATTCCATCACTTCACCATTTTCATTTGTCACCTGTGATTCGGTTTCCTGGTCATGCGTGCAGTCTTTCAGCCACTCCGGCCCGTGCCACCAGAGCGCATCCTCCTGGAGCGCGCGTGCGCTCATTCCACGAGTTCCATGGTCAGCTGGGTTCTCCTTTCCGATGCAATGTTTCCAGTTTTCCGGTGATGTTAGGCTTTGAATTTCGCTCACTCGATTCTCCACAAATGGTTTCCACTGTTTGGAACTGCTCCTTATCCAATGGAATGTTATCATCGAGTCTGTCCAGTAATGCATGTCATTGTCGCTTATGTTCAGGTTGTTTGAGATGAACTTTCCAAGTCTCGCTCCAATGAGTGCTGCCATTAACTCCAATCTGGGAATTGTCATTTTCTGTAGTGGTGCAACTTTTGTTTTGGAAGCGATTAAACTGGCTGTGCACTCTCCGTTTTGCTTTACGCAGCGCAGGTAAGCTGCAGCACAGTAGGCTTTTTCACTTGCATCGGTGAATACGTGCACTTCACACTGAACTGGGTTTTCACACATTTCATTCTCGCTGTCATTGCCATCACTGTCATAACGACGTGGTACAGTTATGTTTTTCAAATGGGTGATTTCTGCGCACCATTGATGCCAGGTTTGCATGATATCGAAAGGGAGCTCATCATCCCATGATATTCCTCTCTCCCATATTTCCTGAAAAAGGCATTTGACTCGAATGGTGAATGGAGACAAAAATCCAACAGGATCGAAAATGCGTGCAGATGTCTGCAGCACTCCTCGCTTCGTGTCTTTTTTGTTCTGCAAGAATTCGATTAATTCGTTAGTTTCAAACATGAATTTGTCGGTATCTCTGTTCCACGTTATTCCAAGCACTTTGAGTGGGTTTGGGCCTTTGATTTCAACTGTTTCCTCATCATTTTGTTGTTTCCATTCGTGTCGTAATTCAGATGAATTTGTATTCCATTTGCATAATTTCATGCTTGCATTTGACATTATTTCTTTGGCTGTCTGAGACAATTTCAGTGCAGTTTCCACATTATCCGCTCCAGTAATCAGATCATCTACATACAGGCATTGATCCAGCATTTTGATTTCGTCAGGATATTTCTTTTCATATTTCTTCAGGTGGTGTCTGATTGTTGCAGCTAACAGAAAGGGGCTTGATGACGCACCAAATGGCACGCGCGTCATTCTCAATGTCGCTAACTTGGGCTCTGAATTTGGGGTCGGTTTCTCTCTGAACCAGAGGAATCTGAGCACATCTCGGTCTCTCTCATTCAGGCCAATTTGTAGGAAGGCTTTCGTTATGTCAGCCATCATGGCAACTCTGTGCTGTCTGAATTTGATCAGGACACTGAGTAGATCAGGGTTCAGATTTGGTCCCGTATGGAGACATTCATTTAATGAGCGACTATCTTTCTCATGGGATGACGCATCAAACACAATGCGCAACTTTGTCGTGGTCCTGTTCTCTTTAATCACTGGATGATGTGGTAAATAGTAGACTTGATTTTCTGTTTCTACATTTGGCACTTCTTCCACTATTCCCTCAGCCAAGTACTCTTGAATTACTCCATCATACTGTGTGTACAGTTCATCATTGTTATGGAAACGTTTTATAAGGCCATTCAAACGGTTTCTAGCAGTGCTGTAATTACTTGCCAAATTAATGCTATCGTTACGCCAAGGTAAACTGACTTCATATCTACCTTCATGATGTTTCACAGACTGTTCGAACTTCCACAGTGCGTCGGTCTCTGGGTTCTGTTTGATGTCCGTAATTCCCAGCGATTCTGTTTCCCAGAAACTGCGTAATTGGTCACTCAGTGCTTGTCCCTCATCAACACTGAGGTGCAGGATGTTCACGTCCACTGTTTCAGTTGTCACACTCATTACAGGAATTGAGACCGTTCCTTGTATCAGCCATCCGAATTTGCTTTCTACAGCCACTAGTCCATTTTCCAGTCTTTTTGTCTGTCCTGTCACGATGTCCCAGTAGTAGTCTCCTCCGATTAGAAGTCCGAGGCTTTCCTGTTCCAGGCTTCTGACAGGATGGTCCGCGACTTGCAATCCATCTGCTTCGAGAGAGTGCCTAATTTCCTCACTGGCCATTCTGATAGGAGATGAGCATACGCTTGGGGTTTCCAATAATTCCACTTGAACAGACATGTTGGTTTTGAGATTTCTCAGATTGGCTTTAACTTTTCTGGCTATCATTCTTTTGGGGTTTGTGGAACCAAATACATGTAATTTAATTACTTCTGTGCCCACTACAGGCAGATTCAATGCTTTGGAGATGTCTTCTCGAATGAAGCTACGCTGACTACCTCCATCTAACAAACATTTGGCAATTTGGCTTTGTCTGGGCGCATCTATCCAAATTGTTGCCGTTTGTAACAGTACCGCTTTTCCTCCACCTGGCGCGACTGAACATTGCGCTTGAGCGGTGTCTGTATCTGTCGTGGTATCTCGTGTCGGATTTGACTGTTGGGCATTACACACTGTTTTGTGGTGTCGTCTGCCGCATTGTGCACATTCAATTCCCTGCGCTCTGCAGTTACGCGCAATGTGTCTGGGGCCAAGACATACAAAACATCTGCCTAATCGTTTCAATTTTTCTCTTCTGACATCCACTGTGGATTCGTTACATTCAGAAGATCTGTGGTCAGGCTTGCCACAAAACAAACAGTCGCTATGATTGAGACTAGTGTGGAATGCTGCGGCTGACGAGGCCATGTTTCCTGAATTGGGCTTCCTTGTTCTCCGCTCTGACGTACTGTTCGCATTCCTCCAATCATTCTTAGACACGTCCGTCTTCTGAGTCAAATTCACTGTTCTTTCTCTACTCTCCACTTCTAATTTCAGAAATTTCATCAGTTCCTTTGCTTTTAGAACATTTTCTTCTTCAGATTTGGTGAATTCCAGCGCAATTTCTTCGGGGATCATTTTTAACAAGATTGGGCATAGTAAACTGCCATAAGTGTCTGATGCCACGCCAAGTGCGTCAAGGCTTCGCACCTGTATCTCACAGTCATCATGGAGTTTGCGCAATGCGCTTACATCATTGGCTCGTTTTACTGGAGTCATATTTAGCAATTTATTCATGTGAGCATTAATTACTAAATCTTTACGACCAAATCGTTTTTTGAGCAAATCAATGGCAATGTCGTAATTTGCATCAGACAAAGCGAGGCCGGCTACTGCACTCGCTGCGGTGCCAGACAAAAATGATTTTAAATAACTGAATTTGTCAGTCTTGCTCAAATGTTCTGTTTCATGAATTGTTGTTTCGTATTGACTCCAAAATCCTTGCCACTCACAAATCTCCCCAGAAAACTTCTGCATGACTAATTTGGGAAGTTTGACCGTGTTCACTCTTGGCCTATTTGCAGTTTCAGTCCCATTTGCATTTTGCCTGGACTGTCCAGGTTCCTCTTCGGCGCGTAACGCGCGGTTCAATCTTGTTTTACGCAAACTAATTGCTTCCATATACTCCATTGCTGTAGCAATTTCTTGTACCAAATCGTCTTCATCTGCTTCTTCTTCAACATCTTTGTCACAGTCTTTGAGTATTTGTTCTTTATCCCTCACCTGTTCAAGCAGTTCTTCCAATCTTCCAAAGTTCTTTTCTTCTTTTTGCAACTCTGCATCAATCTTCTGATTCAGTTTGGTTGTGGCTGCTCGAATCACTCCGCGCTTCTGTTTCAATCTTTTCAGCTTCTCTGGATCCATTACTTCAAACTTTTCTTGCAGCTTCTCGCAAACAATTCTTCAATCCACGTTTCTTCTTCGTCTGTTTTCTTCATGGATTGGATCCTTTCATCCCGCGTTTCGGCACCAGTTTGTAGAGTGCAAGAAAGGATTTCCAAGAGAAGAGTCTAATTTCAATCTTGAAGGTTTATTCCCTATTAAATTTACAATTTCTAAATGCGCGGGGAAAGGGGAAGGGGAACAATAGTTAGATGGAGAGTCTTTGTTGTGCGCGCCTCCAGGCGCTGCGCGTCCGCGTCTTTATCCTGGGGAATCCCGATTGGGCCACGCCCTCTCCAGCAGGTAAGTCCATATTAGGCGTCGTGCGTCATGCAGGATAATTGACTGGAACGAGAACTGCATTAGTGACATGAAATTGGACACAACATGCCTGTACTATACAGAGATGGGAAGAGATCACTTTCAGTTTCTTCTTTTTCCTTTTTCTGTCAGACAGACGTTTAGGGAACAATACTGCCCTACATTAGCCTAGAAATCTAGAGGCCCCTAGCGACCGCAAATTGAATTTGCTCCCGGGGGCAGTCTAGCGGACCCCGGTCGTTTTGCGAGGCTGAAAGTTATCCGATGACAGGGCCAATCAAATCGCGAGGGGGGCCGGGCTACCTAGTAAACAGGAAACTTTCTAAGAAGAAGCATGGTGTCCGTCCGTGCTACGTACAGCACGAAAGTGTTTACTTAATTTAAAAAGCCTGGATGATAATACATTTCGTGGCTGACATGGATTGATGTAATAATACACCATGAACTTATCGGACACAAATAGATCTCAACACATTACCATTTGATCATTCGATGTTTTAAACTAGCTCGGTAAGC
Source organism: Engraulis encrasicolus (assembly GCF_034702125.1). Classification (NCBI taxonomy): domain Eukaryota; kingdom Metazoa; phylum Chordata; class Actinopteri; order Clupeiformes; family Engraulidae; genus Engraulis; species Engraulis encrasicolus. The sequence continues at coordinate 47,725,467 of NC_085877.1, forward strand.
TAAGTTGAGCATTTTACAGAACCAGATAGTCACACTACTGTAGGTGTAGAATTAAATTGCGGCCCCAATTTCTAATAAGACACATGCCATTAAAAACGAGACATTTGGGAGCTTTGAAAGTCTTTGAGTAGCTTACTAAATAGATGGGATCGATAGTCTGGCTAGTGGGAGCGAGCTGACCGGGGAGCGTCCTGCGTTGGGAGCGACAATCAGGGAAAGTTGGGAATACAGCTAGCTAGCTAACACGAACATGCCATGTTGACAACAATCATAAATATAACCAGTTAACAAGCCCCAAATTGCTCGACATTTCGCTGATTGATCAAAGAGGGTCATGTGGTTGAAAACGAGGCATTTTTGAACTGTATAAGTGAAAACACGATTTATTAGGAAACTTGTTTGTGGCTGTGGTCATCACACGCTTTCACTGCTACGACGGCTGGAAGTTGCCGCTTCACCTACAAAGAGGCCCTCGCTAGTGGCTAGCTAACCTGTCGTCAATAACAGAGCTAGGTATCCAGCCTTGTATTATATGCCTGCCCCAAATTCTAATAAGATCCATGTCATTAAAAACGAGACATTTGGGAGCTTTGAAAGTCTGTAAGTCGCTTACTAAATAGATGGGAATGACACCTAGTTTACCGAGCTAGCGGCTAGCTATGTATTAGTTATGGGTATAGCGATTACAGCTAGCTAGCTAACACCGAACATGCCATGTTGACAACAATCATAAATATAACCATTTAACAAGCCCCAAATTGCTCGACATTTCGCTGATTAGTCAGCCTGCCATCAGCAGCTAAGGTGCTTAAATAAACTTTTGATGGCATTTTTTGTTAAAAGTTGGCAACCATGCCAGAAGTTATCAGCATGGGCTAAGGTTTCAGAATCACCTGGTTGCCAACTTGGAACTTGACCTTTAGGGTCAAATATGAAGGTCAAAAGGTCAACCACAGTCAAATAAGAGTGTTATTTAGTTAAAAATTGTTTAAAAGATGTTGAAAGTGGGCAACCATGCCAGAAGTCATCAGCATGGACTAAGGATTCAGAATCAACTTGTTGCCAACACGGAACTTGACCTTTAGGGTCAAATTTGAAGGTCAAAAGGTCAAAACCTATGTATTTTAAGGTTAGACTCTTTGGAGGACTGTGTTCATGGAAATCTTTTTCAAAAGTTGATAACTATGCTAGAAGTTATCAACATGGACTAAGGTTTCAGAATCACCTGGTTGCCAACATGGAACTTGACCTTTAAGGTCAAATCTGAAGGTCAAAAACAATGTATTTTCTGGTTTGCCTTTTTTGGTGATCTTTATATTCATGGAATTCTTGTTTTCAAAAGTTGGCAACCATGCTAGAAGTTATCAGCATGGACTAAAGTTTCAGAATCACCTGGTTACCATATAGAACTTGACCTCTAAGGTCAAATTTGAAGGTCAAAAGGTCAACCGAGGTCAATAAAAAATTCAGTTTCTTGGTGATGTGCTTTCATAAAGTTTTTTGCATGGTATTGTATATTGAATAATTAGTAGGCCTATCATTTGATATAATTTGATTTGATCATGGTGGGGCTCTGGCCTGTCATCCTTAGACATTCATCATAGCTCATTAGCATAACATTAACTTAAACTTGTATTTTCACTCTGGTCATCTAAATTACTTTATTCTTCTTTGTGAAGCACATTAAGCTGCTGGTATGAAATGGGATATGCCTTGGCTCACCAGTGAATTTGCTTTGCCCCATCAATTCACAGGCTTTCCATAGAAAAAATAATGACTTCTGTTATTTCTAATGTGTTTCAAATGGTTATAGCAATGAAGGATACTTGCTGATTTGCTATGTCATATCATGGTTAGGAAATTAAACCTACAGTAAGAGTAGATCAAGTTTTGCACATTGTTCTTGATGTTCCCATAACTACTGTAGAATGTTCTGCTGCAATTTCCCAGGCTTGAGTTTTTGTGTCACCTGTCCAAAGCAACATGCTTATCTTTGGGTATTGACTGGTCTAGACATGACTTTTTTTCCAGAAAAACAAAAAGGCAATTGATATGTTACCACCAAGTGATGCATATGGATTGTATCTTGCATAAGCAAATCAGCAGGCAAATATATGGCTGCAGTCTGACAAAGTACATATTAACAAAGACACTGAGGAGGCAGGTGGTTGGAAAGTTGTAGACCAACACTTGATGGCTGTGTGGCAAAGGAAACCTCCAGTTCCACATAGTAGCTTAGGACTGATAATTTGTGGTTGTAGAACCAAGTGTCCAATACATGCCTGCTGTTGTCTGAGGAATGGACAGCCCTGTATACCTGCATGTGATTAAAATGTAGAATGTTTAAACGCCATAGGGGATAGAACATGATCTGGATGACACAACCTTTTTGTAATAACAGCAACAATAGCTCCTTCAAATACATAAAAAATCAGTATATACTGACATCACATTTGAATTTTAATTATTGTTTTAATTATTATTGAAGTAAATAATAAAGAATATATAACTTCTAAATATACAGTCCCCTAAAGTATTGGAACAGAAAGGCAAATTTCCTTGTTTTTGTTGTTCACTGAAGACTTGGGTTTAAAGGGGTTCTAAGTACGATTAAAAGGTTCATTAATCACTGTTCAGAGTCATGTGATACTTATTTGAGTCATTAGTAGGTGAAGGGTGACTCTTGCGACCACTACCAAGAGAACGTGGGAGTGGAGGATGCTATCCTGTACCTTCTTCACAGGGTACACACTCACTTGGATAAGGGTGGCTGTGCTGTGAGAATCATGTTTTTTGACTTCTCCAGCGCATTCAACACCATACAACCACTGCTGCTGAGAGAGAAATTGGTGCGGATTGGAGTGCAGCCTAGCCTGGTAACCTGGATCACTGATTACCTCACAGAGCGGCCCCAGTTTGTAAGGATGGGTGACATAACATCGGAGACAGTGATTAGCAGCACAGGAGCGCCACAAGGAACGGTTCTCTCCCCCGTGCTCTTCACCCTGTATACGACTGACTTCAGCTACAATTCTGGGACATGCCACATGCAGAAGTTCTCAGACGACACAGCAATTGTGGGGTGTATAAGAGACGGTCAGGAAGAGGAGTACAGGGGACTGGTGGATGACTTTGTAGGATGGTGCCAACACAATCAGCTGCACCTGAACACCACCAAAACCAAGGAAATGGTGATCGATTTCAGGCGCTCCACCCCGCCCTTGGTGCCTGTTTCGATTGGGGGAGAGAATGTGGAGACTGTCTGTACTTACAAGTACTTAGGAGTGCATCTTGACAATAAGCTGGACTGGTCCACAAATTCGGATGCACTTTACAGGAAAGGCCAAAGCAGGCTCTATTTCCTCAGAAGGCTGAGGTGTGTGTGTGTGTGTGTGTGTCTGTGTCTGTGTGTCTGTGTTTGTTTTTATGTAGCTACTTGACACCTGAATTTCCTCCTGAGGATCAATAAAGTTTCTCTACTCTACTCTACTCTTCCACAGTCCACTGTCAGAAAACCCCAAATGCAGCTTTTGACAGCGCTGTCCGCTTCGGGAGAAACCTCATCAAAACAGTGTTTTATTTTCTTTAATATTATTTGTTCCAATACTTTCACTCACCTAAAATGATTTAAATAATACAAATTATCTCCTCCAGGTAATAATTATTTAATACATCATGCAAACAACATATATTTTATGAAAGCACTTCACAAAAAACCAAAACGTTTTTTTTTCCCCTCGGTTGACCTTTTGACCTTCAAATTTGACCTTAAAAGGTCAAGTTCTATGCTGGCAACCATGGACCATGAAACCTTTGTCCATGCTGATAACTTCTAGCATGATTGTCAACTTTTGAAAAAGAATTCCATGGATATGAAGACCCCCCCAAAAGGCAAACTAGAAAATGCATTGTTTTTGACATTCAAATTTGACCTTAAAAGTCAAGTTCCATGTTGGCAACCAGGTGATTCTGAAACCGTAGTCCATGCTGATAACATCTAGCATGGTTGCTGACATTTGAAAAAGAATTCCATGAATATACAGTTCCCAAAAATAGACTAACCAGAAAATACATTGTTTTTGACCTTTTGACCTTCACATTTGACCCTAAAGGTCAAGTTCCGTGTTGGCAACAAGTTGATTCTGAATCTTTAGTCCATGCTGATGACTTCTGGCATGGTTGCCCACTTTTAACATCATTTTAACATTTTTTAACTAAATAACACTGTTATTTGACCGTGGTTGACCTTTTGACCTTCATATTTGATCTTAAAGGTCAAGTTCCATGTTGGCAACCAGGTGATTCTGAAACCTTAGCCCATGCTGATAACTTCTGGCATGGTTGCCAACTTTTAACAGAAAATGCCATCAAACATTTATTTTAGGGTCTTGGCAGGCTGACTAGATTGATCAAGGAGGGCCATGTGGTTGAAAACGATGCATTTTTGAACTGTATAAGTGAAAACACGATTTATTAGGAAACTTGTTTGTGGCTGTGGTCATCACACGTATTCACTGCTACGACGGCTCGAAGTTGCCGCTGCACCAAAGGGGCGTGTCGCGTGTGTACGTTGTGAAAGACAGCTGTGACGTTACACAGAAGTGTGTGGGGATTGGTTGTTCCACCATCCTATTGCGTGACGTTGAGTGCTGAAGCAACCGTTTATCCCGCCCACACTGCCGCCCAGCCCTCCTAGACCCTGGTACAGCTTTTTGCTGTACGGGTCTGGCTGCGCTAGGCTAGCCCTACAAAGCAAAAAGGCAGTAACTGCATTGCTGTTTAAAATGAGTTACTATGACTTTAATGCCATATATATCAAAGTCTAAAGTTAACTAAAATGATTGATCTTCAAAAAAGGTGGTAATATAAAGTAACAAAACGATCATATGCCAAAAATATCCTACAAAATACTTATACTGGATTGCAGTGTCATTTTAAAGTCAACTGACTCCGTTCTGAGCTCTGTGCAGTCACTGCCTTTTTGCATTGTAGGCCACAATAGCTCATTCAGGCCGACTGTGAACCGTGCCAGTGCCTGTTACCGCACCTAATCGCGAACCGGCCGTCGTGTTCGTGCCACAGATTTTAGTGATAGCGACCCGCGAACCGCAAAATACTAGATTTTTCTCTGCGAACCGTGACGCCGTCAGCAGGTTCATCCGGGTAACAAACACAG
>NC_085877.1:47738142-47740642 GCF_034702125.1 Engraulis encrasicolus
TTCATGTATGAAAAGTGCAATTTTTCCAGTCATAATGAATACTTAGATTTTGATGCTGGTGGTAAGTATTTATGAAAAAGGTCAACTTAAGGAAGAAAAATCCGCACTCACAAACTGCGTCTCATTATTTATTTATATTACCACCATGTCCAAAAAGCAAACACGTTTCGGCTAACAAGCCTTCATCAGTGCGTGGTACCATCAGTTGACGCTTTTTATCTCGCACCCAAAGACTTTCGTTTTTCCAAGAAGTTGAGCGCATCCTCTGCCAATAATTTATGAAAAAGGTAACATTAGTGAATGGGCAGCATGAATTCTGGAAATAACTAAAAATTTCACACAGTGTCCCTTTAAGTGATATGGTATTTGGCCTACCGTTCCTAATAGACTTAGGATTTATGGGTCTTTGACAGGATCCGGATCAGTGGTTTGTTCCTTTCAAAGAGCCGTTCAAAAAACTGGTTCTTTTGGCTCTTTTTAAATTATTTATTCAGCATGTAGAATGTAATATTTTGACTCCAACTCTTGGTCATTTTATCCAAACAACAACTGATTATCCTCCTACTTCTAAAGACCAAATTTGTCGAGGTCACGTGCAAATGAACGAAAAAGCGGCAGAGTGGCTCCCCCAGCTGTGATCGGGTTCCCATCGTTCACTCCCGGGAACTGTTTAACCCATTGATGCCTGATGTTGCATTGCGCAACATTGGCCCTGGCGCCTGGAGCTGCATTACGCAACATTCAGGTTCATGTGATTTGAGACAACTTTATTAGGGCTCAGGCATTCAGCACCCTTTTTTGCAGGTGCCTTAGGCGTCAATGGGTTAAAACAGGGGTGGGGAACCTATGTCTCGGGGAACTGTTTGTGGCCCTTGAGGCCATTTTATCCGGCCCCCAATATAGTTATAACGTTATGCCGCTTCACATGAAATATGACATATTGTGTAAAGGAATTTCGGAAAATACATTTGCAATACAGTTACCTTATATTCAGGAGACCCAGAGAAGGTGGGGTCTGTTTTTAAGGTGGCTGCCTTCAACATAGGCCTAAAGTGCAGGGGGAAATGCTGGTTTGTTTTCATAATACGGCCCTTGGAGGATTTTTTCGGCCCTCGGATGAATTTGAAGTGGCCCCTCGAATGAAAAAGGTTCCCCACCCCTGGTTTAAAAGAACCACAACACTAGTTCCAAGTAGAGGAGTAGTAGGAGTGTTTAGAACATCTCACCTTAACACGAATGACGCTTTACTTTGCACACAGCACTTAGTCATTGCACACAGCACTACATCCTGCACACGGCACTAAACACTCAGCATAATTAGCTGCAAGGCACTATGCCGGGCAGCACACGGGACAATTAGAACACGGCCGGCACAAGTAGAACACACCCGCCAATGTAGAATGTTGCAGAAGAGCTTCAGTGAAGTTCCATCGCTCATGGAACACACACACACACACACACACACACACACACACACACACACACACACACACACACACACACACACGCGCACGCACACACATGCACACACACAGACACAACCTCCATTGCTCACACACACACACACACACACACACACACACACACACACACACACACAGACACACACACACACACACACACACACACACACACACACACACACACAGACACACACACACACACACACACACACATCCACTCACATGCACACACACACACACACACACACACACACACACACGCAGACACACACACACACACGCACACACACAGGGCTCTAAATTAACACCTACCAACCGGCCAAATGTTTGTGAAATTTCAGTTTGGTTGGTAGAATAAATACCAACTTATCAGCCATTTCTACTTATTAGTGAGTGTGTACTTGGCTTGTGAGATTAACATCTACTCGCCATTTTGGCTGGTGATGAAAAAGTGGATTTAGAGGCCTGCTCACACACATGCAACTACCCAGGGCCAGAGGCGCATCTTGTCACCGGGCTAGACAGGCATTTCTGCCATTAAGACTCAGAGAGAGGAATTTGTATTTAACGCTTTCATGTTAACATAGTTGACAATGGAATTGGCATAAGTAGACAGTATTTGGCGTAGGTCCAATCATCAGCCCGGGCAGGGGCGTCATTAGGTTGCGCAAAGATCCGGGGCTGTAGCCCAGCAAAAAAAATAAAAATTGGTGTGGAGCGGCAGTCGAGGGAGCGAAGCGGAGTTTTTGGAAAATTAAGGTCAAATTGGGCCATTCTAGGCGTACACAAAGGGGAAAATGTACTTTTGTCACCATAGTTTTAATTGGCAGTTTTCCCATCTTTACATTTGACAGTGTAGGCTACTTTCATTAAGGACCTTGCCGTTCTTTTCTTGATTTGGCCCAATGTCGCCAGCTTAGTCACCCTCATTGGGTTTACTACTTTTTTGGATAAATGTAGTGTTGGCGTCACGATTACTTTGGTGCAAATAAAAAGAGACCGCATTTAATAGTGCGACAGTGCCGAGTAGCCTAGTG
>NC_085877.1:47750642-47818142 GCF_034702125.1 Engraulis encrasicolus
ATTCAAATTCAAATTCAAATATGCTTTATTGGCATGCCTATTGGTAACAATGTTGCCAAAGCGTACAGATAACATAAAAGAACATTACACTCAAAAAAACGATTCTAGCTGGTTGTAAAATTGACACAAGTGTTGCATGCAGTTTTAACTCAATGTTGTCCGTTTAGTGAAATGAAAGTGAAAATATCGTGTTAGATTTACTAGGCAGATAGGCCTAGCCTATTTATAGATTGTGTTATGTTGAAAGAACCCAACGCAGTCAGGCAATTTCTTCAAACTACCCAGAATGCAACGCTCCAGCTTTTCAAATTGCAGGAAGGCGCGAGGAGTAAACAGACTAGTTCGCCTGTAAGGTAAGGACATCTCTTCCAATAAATCCTCAAACATGCTCTAACTCTAACCAAATGTGTAATGTGTTAATATCACAATCTTATTTTGCTGCTGCACATGCTATGTTCAAAGGTTGATGTTATTGATTTGCCAACATTTTTGTTGGGTAGTCGGGCAACATGCTGGATGTAGCTTTACTAGCATGTTCTGTGCCGAAACACGGTGTCCCAGGGGCGTCATTAGGTTGCGCAAAGATCCGGGGCTGTAGCCCAGCAAAAAAAAAAAAAAGAAGAATTTTAGTGTGGAGCGGCAGCCTAGTCGAGGGAGCGAAGCGACCGAGAGGGGGGTTGGTGCGGAAGGGGGGTTTCCCCCTTCCGTGTTGCGGAGTTTTTGGAAAATTAAGGTCAAATTGGGCCATTCTAGGCGTACACAAAGGGGAAAATGTACTTTTGACACCATAGTCTTAATTGGCAGTTTTCCCATCTTTACATTTGACAGTGTAGGCTACTTTCATTAAGGACCTTGCCGTTCTTTTCTTGATTTGGCCCAATGTCGCCAGCTTAGTCACCCTCATTGGGTTACAGTAATGCAGGCTAACTACTTTTTTGGATAAATGTAGTGTTGGCGTCATGATTACTTTAGTGCAAATAAAAAGAGACCGCATTTAATAGTGCGACAGTGCCGAGTAGCCTAGTGGATATTGTGAGAGAATTAGCTCATAGTGGTAATAGCTAGTGAAAAAAACCATGCCTTACGTTATTAGCCTATAGGCATAGTAACACACATGACATGTAAGCTCGGCTATGCTGTCTCAAAACAGTGCGCTGCTCTTGCACAGTCAGTCGCAATGCGAGGCACTAACCACGGTTTTTGCTCTCTGCATGACAGTATATGATATCACAAAAATGATGATTAAAAACTGAACATCTCCATGCGCAACATCCATACAGGTCTGCATTAGCCTGGGAACTCCCATACTGCCTTTAGTTCTACACAATCGTTTCGATCTGAAAGACACTTGTGATTAGGTCTGGTGTGTGTTAACCAGGCAAGGTCTGCATGCTCGTGCGCCAAACTGTCAAAACAAGCGACAGACACGCACACACACACACACAGGAGAGGAGGACCGCTAGTTGACAGACCATGGCCTAATGTCGCCTTCACGGGCTCGGGACCTCTCGAGACAGCTGACGACACTGCTCACGTGACAGCCAAGTTCTGGACTTTGGCACATGAACGCCACTGATCCCGGAACAATCGGAAATCATGCGTGTTTTGTTTTGGTTCTCTTTTCTTTTTTTTCACCTCCACTTGAGCCTCCACACCCACGACATATCATTTTAGCTGAAGTAAGCCAAATTAAACAGTCAGAGACCAGCATTGCTGTCATATATGCATCTGCAATTGAATGACATCAACTGGTGTTGTTGATAGTGATTACAAGACGATATTTTAGCTTTTATGATACTGTTTACATGTCAGTTGCATGCATGGGCGCCATGTTGATGATGCGTGTGTCGTCACACAAAACACAAGCTCGGGAACTCGTTGTTCTATACTTCCGCCAGAGATCAACCTCGATAATTATCGATCTGACATTGCGTCACCAAATGTTCACTCCCACTTTCCCGAGGTTTTAGGTCGGCTTTCTGGGGATTCTCGACTTTTTGAACGAGGTAATAATCTCCCAAAATGTCTTGCGCAAGCATATCATACACCCGACTGTCCACACCTTTGGTTCTATTGACATTTCATGCGCGAGCTCACTGCCTCCATCAGGCCGATATCAAAACACAAGGTGCAATCAAACTCGCACATCGCTCATGACCAGGCAAACACACACACACAAGCGCGCGCGCACACAGGGAGACAGGAGCATAGCCTTTCTACCTCGACAGGAGCAAGAAAGCCAGCTGATTGACCATACCCTGTTAGAGATTCTCTGACCATACCCAGTCCAGAAATATCATGGGGGCTATCATAATCCAACAGACAATAATGTCTTCAGATGTCATTTTTGCAGCCCAAATAATTCAAATATGCCGTAATTTTGAATTTCTAGTTGAAGTAGCTTGTAATGTAGTTCGCTACATTTTCCACATGGTTGTAGCGTAGCAGAGATTTTGTCTGGAGGTAGCTTGTCTGCGGGCATACAGACTGAGACTCCCAACGGAGTTCGCTCCCGGACGTGCGGTCCCCGGTGTTTCTATCACTCCCGGACTTGCGGTCCCCACCCGATTATATTTCACGTATTATCATATACTGCCACATACAAGCAATTTAGGGTTAGGTTTAGGTTTAGGGTTAGGGTTAGGGTTAGGGTTAAGGTTAGGGTTAGGTTTAGGGTTAGGGTTAAGGTTAGGGTTAGAAACAAAAAACTAACATCAACAAGATAACTGGCTCCGTAATATGGCGGTGGTACCGTTAGTCTGGCTAGTGGGAGCGAGATGAAATGGGAGTGTAATGAGATGGGAGCGTGAATCTGGGAATCTGTCTACGTGGTGGAGCTAAATGTTAGCTCACTAGGTTAGCAAATTACGAGTAGTTCTAGCAGTCTTTGGAGCTTACCCAAAACTACACAAACATAGCCAACAAACACATGCGAATCTGCACACATCACAATACACACAGTATAACTAAATCACGCTGCCAGCCCACTATGAATTCGGGAAAGGTGTGTCTGTTTGAAAGGGGGTGTTAGCTTGGTGACATGATAGAACGGGTGCTTGTTTGAAGTGAAGGCTAGTTAGAGAGCTTGACTGAAGACAAGTAGAAAACATGACAACAACATTGACACCAGTGCTTCGGCGAGCACATCAGGAAAAAAACAGATGTCCTACCTTACGCTGTCCTGTTACTTGAAGATAGAGCCCAAATATCCATTTAGATTCGCCAAAATCCATTTTGATAGATACAGCTAGATATAGTGTGATTGAATAGTGGATGCTAAAATGAGAGGAAAATGTCAACATTGTGACCTATGGCTGCTAAAAAAAAATCCCTGAATGATCTAAAAATGAAATGAAGTGGGATCCCTATAGCCTATTCCAGAAGTCATTGAGTTATCGAGACTTTTTTTCATAAACCACGAGCCCGCCTGGCTCTGTTCAAGCCAGCATAGAACTGACACCTGATTGGTTGACAGCAGCATGACGTCACTACAACGAGGCTAGATCTACTAACAAGGTGGATAGCGGCTTCGGTTGGAAAGTTGTTATTTGTACAGTTCCATATTTACATATCATCGTGTCAGAATCGTGCGGTCTGTGCTGGTTACAAAGTTGCATAGCCTAATGACAGGAGCGGTATCACTGCTCAAAGTGTGGTCCACGGAGCTCTTCTCTACTATTTCCTCTTCTTAATCATATTATTATTATTATACATATTTTATTTATGTCAGTCCAGTCCAGAGAGATTCGGGGCTAATCCCCGGAGATCCGGGGCTGTAGCCCCGAATGCCCAGGTCTCTCGACGCGCCTGCGGTGTCCACATTCTTCTTGCAAAGTGTAGGAAAAGTTAAACAATATTTTAGGTTTTTTTTTTTTTTTTTTTGCTTACAGCCGCCGAGCTGGTGTTTAATGCCCAGTATTTCATGTCAAACGTGTCGACTGTGCATTGTTTGCTAGCGAGCTAATTTATTGGATGCCTGCCACCAATTCCCTTTGAATTCAGAGGGAAATGATAGCTAACTCTGAAGCAAAAACCTTGGTTTGCCATTCCTCCGGTGAATTTATGTCATATCATCTCGGCAGGGCATGGGTTTACTTGGCAAAGCATAACAAATTGTGATTTTTAAGGAGAGATTCACACTAGAGTGTGGCTGGACGAAACCGAGAAGACAGGAATTTCTGTTTAATTTCGGCCGCCGCTGTCAGCATTTCACAACGACAGCATTTGGTGTGCGCGGCCAGTCCTGTTCAAAATCCCTCGTACGGGGGATTTTGAACAGGACTGGCCGCGCACACCAAATGGTAGAGCTCTAGACATTGGCCGAGACCAGGCAGAAAGACGTCTCGCTGCCGTTCTGCCACGCTCGTGTGTGAATCTGGCCCAGGGAAAAGAAAATCCTAATTACAACTGGTCTACATTGCGTCCTACTACAGCATGTTGCGCGTGCTGTTTGAGTTTATGAGCAAGCCTTTGCGTTGCTTTGTGGACAGTGAGAGCTTTGCGGCGCATTTAGGGAAATCAGTGGAGTGCGCTTTGAAACGCACTGAGGCGAGCCGTCATAAAGTTCGTCAGCTTCAGTGAGAGCCATGTTAACCCAATCCACAGTCAGACCAAATACAATTCTAAGCGGGTTCTGAATACAGACGTGGCGTGTAGTCAATCCACCTGGCTAAACTGGTGTTCTTTTTTGAACGTTGCACACCTGCGTAAACTGTAAGCTGCAATGAATTAGATTAGAGCAGGGGTGCCCAACGAGTCGATCGCGAGGTGGGTACCAGTCGATCTCGAGGGGAGTGGCAGTCGAGAGACATGTAATGTGACAGGGAAAATACTGTCTTTCAAAAGTAGGCTATGTAGTAAGCTGCTGGTACTACTGTATTGGTTAGATAATTAGTCCCACTGTAACACAGAATGAGGGGAAAGCATTAGGAAGTGACCGTAAGGGTATTGCAGTTGATTCATGTGTGCACACATGTAACATCGGGTGAGTAACAGAACATGTGCGCAACGATGCGTTATGACGCGGCGATATGCGAGGATCTTTGTCCAAATCGCTAGTCGCATGCATCATCGCTAACTGCGTTTACATCGCGTGCCGCGTGTAAGGGAAATGTTAGCTGACATGTATGGAATTCACTTCAATTTGTGCTGTTTCCTGCTCCAGTTGTGGACAGAACGATTGGCCAAACTCACAATAGAAAGCCTTTGCTCTGCTACTGTCCCAGAGAGCTGGGAAAAAAAAACCTTAGAAGAAGTCACTCTTAACAAGGGTGTTAACCAATTCAATGAGTTCTCTCATTGCTCTCTCTCTCTCTCTCTCTCTCTCTCTCTCTCTCTCTCTCTCTCTCTCTCTCTCTCTCTCTCTCTCTCTCACAGTAAAGTGAACTTAACTGGCCTACTATTTACCCATAACAAATGGTGAAGTTCTGAGCCCTTTTTAATTTTGACCACTGAAGTAATGATAATGCTTCATCATATTTTAGAAATAGGGCCCATGTGCCTACATATGCCTTTTATATACCAAATGTTTATCATTTTGAAATTGTTTCAGTTGTTTATGACTTGTGTAGGACTGAAATTATCTCTGCATACTACAAAGCAATGCAGCACTGCATTGCTTTGTAAACGTAGTCTATTCAACACACTTTAAAAACACACTGAAAATATACGGCCATAGTAGCCTACTAAAAACATTTTGTTCATAATAATGGTGATTAATAAATGGTGATCTTAAATTTTCATACTGACATCCTGAAATTTGACTTGGTAGATCACGGCAGACCATCAACTTCAAAAGTAGATCTCGGTTAAAAAAAAAAAGGTTGGGCACCCCTGGATTAGAGTTTAGGCTACTTTATTTATGTATGCTCACTTAACCAAGAAGCCTAAATAAGGCAGTGGCCTGTTAATTCAAAATGACTAATTTTAAAACATTGATTACCATAGTGAAACAAAATGTAACTGTAAAAACTGTGTGTAACATTTGATAAATATAATAAATTACTGATATTGTTTATTACAGAAAGGTACCACGTGATGCAGTAGCCTTTTGATGCTGGCAAAAGATGCAATCTGGAGGATTTCAGGGTACGTTTTACTATGCTTCAATGTTAGGTGAGATGAATGTAATGCAGTGTTTCCCAACCAGGGGTACGTGTACCACTAGGAGCATGTTTTATTTTATGAATAAAAACAAATGTATGGTCATGATCATATTGGGATAAAGAACATGAGTGAGGTGGTACTCATACTATGACAAAAATGCTTAGGGGGTACTCAAGACGAAAAAGGTTGGGAGACACTGATGTATGCCCAGATCATGTACGCCCAGAGCAAAGTCACAGGCAGTGTGCTTCTCTTGCATTCACAGACTGCCCATGCTTTTTTAAAGAGATAAGTTAGAATGCTTTGCATATCTATTTGTGTAGAGTTAATCACCAAGACAATTTCCAGAAGTTGTATCCAGGTGTCAATTGTGTCCTTGTTCTGGTGTTGTTATTTTCAAACAGAGATGGCTCTTGCTCACTGGCAGTGACTTGGGTCATGTGAGACAGCATCAGAGCTCGGGTGACATCTCTCGCTCGGGTGAAATCTCTCCTGGAAGATTTCAAGGTATGAAATGTTTTACTCGGCTGCATCTTCCAATAGATTACTCTTTATATTGGTATGTAATGATGTCCTTACCACCAACAAATTCTCTTAAGCATCAATGTGGTCTATAATTCGTCCTGCGACTTCTCAATGTGAGCTCCCATTGATATTTAAGCAATAACTGCTCCGATTATTTTTTTGACTCGAGAAATGGAATCCTGCTACAGTGTCCCAGACCTCTGTGTGCTGGAGCTCCACCAGGGGGCTAGAGCCACACACACACACACACACACACACACACACACACACACACACACACACACACACACACACACACACACAAAAGAGGTGTAAGAGATTATCACTCTTTTGTTTGGACTTTCATATGTAAATTGTTTTTTTGTGTCTTGAAAATAGACAAATAAGCTACATACTGTACATGTTGTATTTGTGTTTTATGATTTTATAGGTGTGTGCAGAGTTCTGAAGAATAAAAGTCAACAGTCAAGTTCTTCTCCATATTCTCCAAATCTGACGGAGGCGTTCCATCAGGAAAGGGGGAATGGTTGGTCGATGCCTCCAGAATAATGATACCCATGACCCAGGTATTATGTACAAAGAGAATGTTAATTTGAATCTTGATGCCTACAATTTTGCTGATTTGTTGACAATCGAGATGTATAAACATTAAGTCAGAATAACTTGTGTTAAATTGTCTAACTTTTCACCTGGTGTATTTGGTATTGTGGTAGCATGTTTGAAATGGATGGTTAAGAAGGTAAAATATGTCATGGACATCAGTTAAATATTTACATGTGTATCTGTCGAATTACTTTGTTTCAGGCACAACATGCTGACAGGGAATCGGCTATGGCAGAAAGCATCCATGCCATCTACGTGATCCGCCATGAAGGTTCAGAAGCTACTGACATTTGGCTGCATTTGGCTGCTTGCCAAACATCCTACCCAGGCTCCGCCCTCGCAGTGACGCAACACCTTCGGCTCTGCTACACACACTCAGGAAAACTTTGTTCAGGTACTTTCGGGTTCCCTCCACAGCAGGAAACTCCACCCACTTTGTCGGGAAGCAATCGACTTTCAGCATCACCAACCGTCCTGGCTAGAGGCGTGTTCAAGGAAGTGACAAGGTTTGAGCAGAGACGCTCTATTGGGACTAAGAAAATGTTTGGTTTAAACTTTGGCTCAGCCTGTTCAGCCCTCGACCAGTAGCAAATCATGAGAGTTGGGTCAACCATGCCGTTTGAGAATGTTGTTATGCTCTTGGTCAGACCAAGTCTCGAAGAGATTTGTAAGTCATGATAATCAGGTTACAAATATTCACTTACAGTGGCCATATTTCTTGCCCTTGTTTACGCACTAAACTTGTTATCCTCCTTGAAAGTTGTGTGTGTGTGTGAGTAATAATGCAGACATAATAATAACAATTGACTAGAAGTACAAATACACATTTCTACATTATTGCTCACACACAGCTTTTGGTAAAACATTACTGAAATGGCCAAACACCTTTTATGCATTTTTTAATAAAGAGTCATTGCATTGAGCAGATCATTGAGAGGCTCTGAAGTCCACTACACTATTCTTAACTTGTGTGCGTGCGTACCTCCTCAAGCACATATACAGCACTCTATTTTTAACATTTTTTAGAAATGTTTTTCTTTTTTTTTGACTTAACAACCTGTTAAAAACACAGCGTTAAACTTTGGCTTTTTTCGCACACCTCAGCTGGCAGGTGCGTCGGAGATGGCACCATGGGTCACTCAGCAATAGTTTAAAGAAACTCCCGCACACTGACCATTT
Organism: Engraulis encrasicolus; assembly: GCF_034702125.1. NCBI lineage: Eukaryota > Metazoa > Chordata > Actinopteri > Clupeiformes > Engraulidae > Engraulis > Engraulis encrasicolus. The sequence continues at coordinate 47,759,055 of NC_085877.1, forward strand.
CGCTCTTCTATCTTTAATAAACTTAAATTTATTAAAGAAAGAACAGCGAAATGGTCAGTGTGCGGGAGTTTCTTTAAACAAAAACACAGCGTTACAAATTTGTTGTTACTAGAATGGCAAGGACAGTCATAGTGCATTACTAAAGGCCCTGTGTTATGTCATCGTAGACAAGTATTATGGTAATTAACCTTTCAATGACTGTTGGTGTGCTACTGGTGGTATGGAATGCATTATTGGCCTACAACACACGTGTACGCTCTTGTATGTAAGTGTTTAAAATGTTTTTTTGTTTATTTTTTATTTATTACCCTCAAGACAATTTTGTGTTTTGGTTAATGGCCTGGGGAATGTGTTGATTAAAATAAAAAAAAAACAAATCTTCAACATCTTGGGTTTGTAGTGTTGTTTTCCATAGATTTATAGCCTTTTCTGTGTAAGATTAAGTGTAATGCTTTGAAATTACTTAATAAAAACATGGAAAGTATTTCCACATGATTCAATAGCACATATACAACATTATGAGCTCTTGTTGGATCAACTTGAGAGAATTGGGATAATCAAACCAGTATCAAACATGTTGGATGAACATTATAAGATCCTGTTGGATCAATTTAATTGAATCAGGTTTTGATACCCTGACTCAGTTATGTTGGATCAACTCAAGAAAGTAAGGTTACATGAACAGAAGGTAATCCTGTCAAATCAACAAAGTTGCCTAATGTTAAAAATAAGAAAGATAATCATGTGGAAATACTTTCCATAATATTCTTAAGTAAATCCAACAGAATTTTTTTTTGAGTGTACGGTCAATTAGAAGAACATTACGGTCTCTCTCTCTCTGTCTCTGTCTGTCTGTCTGTCTGTCTCTCTCTCTCTCTCTCTATACGTTGCCAAATATGTACTATTCTCCTCTTCCTATATTCTCTCCTGCAGCATTGCCCTGTCTCAGTGCAGGTCCAGAGTTCTATTGCCTCTCTTGCTCGTGCCATATTGCTCTCTCTCCGCCTCGTGCGGCACTTCGTGGGTTCAGTTGCCAGGTCAAGTTCTGTTCTGTTACCCTCATCAGGAGGTGTGAATATTTGTCATTAGACCTCCTATAGAGATCTGTTGCCCATATTCTCCTGCCCTCTGCCATATTGCTGGTGTTAATTGCCCTCTCTATCTCGTGCACCCTCCATAGTCTTAAAGTGATACTGTCACATTTTTGGAAATAAGCTTATTTTACACCTTCCCCGTTATTCTGTACTTTCAATCATTCTCTGGGTATGGCAGTGCAAATTTTACCTCCATGCTAGCAGTTAACATTCAGTCAGCTCACGGCTAACTGGTCTCATAGTACTCAATGTTAACTGTTAGCTTGGAGGTGAAATGTGCACTGCCATAACTAGAAAACAGGAGAACGGTAAACCCCTATTATTTAACTCAAGGGGAGGTGTAAAATAAGATTATTTCAAAAAATGGGACAGCATCACTTTAACATGCCCCAGTGTTTCCCATCTTATAGTCAGTATGAAAGTTGTTGATAATCGGCAGAGGCGCATCTTGCCACTAGGCAAGGCAGGCAGCCGCTTGGGGCCCCCAAGCCCCGAGATAGTGAATAACAGCCCACACTTTACCACAGTAGTGGCGATTTTGGCTCAAATGACCATTCTTTTGAATTTTTGCTTGGGGACCCACCTGACCCTAGAATCGCCTCTGATAATCGGGCTAGTGTCTCACAGCAGTCTATTGTCCAGAGGGAGTTCATCAACGTTCTTGGCCGTTATAGAATTCTCTTCAAATGCGTGTAGCCTGGATACCAGCAACAGCTTTCCATGGGAAGCCCCTGTATCCGGGATAAGGTGTTTACATGCGGCAGTATCCCGGCTTCTGTCGGAATACTCCACCTAGCACATCCCGATTTCTCAGTATCCCGAATAAGCGGTTATTTGGGATACTGAAGTCTTTATATGCTCAAACGCAAATTCGGGATACTTAATATCCCGATCATATTCGGGATACTGAACTGCATGTATACGCACTCAGTATGAAAGTTGTTGATAATCGGGCTAGTATCTCACAGCAGTCTATTGTCCAGAGGGAGTTCATCAATCTACAATCTCTGCCTATCTCTTCTTCCTCTGCCTTCCTGCTATTTCTGCCTCTCCTCTATACCTCTCCTTTTAAATCCATCTCTAACAATGATGTTTTTTCTCCCATTTGTTAAGCACTTTGAGTTACATGCCTTGTATGACACAGTGCTATACAAATACAATTATTATTATTATTATTATTATTATTATTATTATCACCCATATTGTGTGGCATCTTTGCCCTCGCTGTCTCGTGTGCCTTCCATGATCTGGGTTCAGTTCCCCCATCTTATAATATAACCAGTTGTCAGGTCCAGTTCTGATCAGTTTACCCTCATTACGACTTGAGAATATTTGTCATGACACTTGTCTTCCGTTACTCTGTCCCAGACTCTCAGCTCCTATTGCCCTCCTTGAGAGATCTGTTGGCCACAATCTCTTTCCCATGCCATATTCTAATGCCTGCGCCATATACTTGGTCTTGATGGCTCATCTCCTGTTGCCCTCCTAGAGAGTTCTGTTGCCCATATTCCCTTGCCTGTGACCTATTCCAATGCCCGTATTGTCAGTAATGCTTCTATTGCCCTCCCAGGGATCTGTTGCCCCTATTCTCTTGCCTGTGCCATATACTTGGTGTCGATTGCCCGTGCAGCCTTTCATGGGCTATTGTGCCTTGGGCAACTTTACAGTTGCCAGGTTCAGTTTGGTTCTGTTGACCTCATTACGACTAGTGAATTACCCTGGTCTTCTGTTACCCTGTTCTATATTGCGCTCCTAGAGAGATCCGTTACCCCAGCGTTATGCTCATGTCATCTTTGAATACACCCCCATCATTGGTGTTGATTGCCCTCTCGTGAGCCCTCCATTCACTAATGCACCCCAGGGCTCAGTTGCCCCATCTTATAACCAGTTGCCAGGACAAATTCTCTCTCTGTTCTATTCCTCTCATTATGACTTGTGAGTATTCGTCACTATACGTCAAAGGGGTCAGTTGTCCCGGGCCCAGAGAAAGAGGGGACCCAGAATTGGGACCCCATTACTGAATATGTTAAGTATTGATCAGGGGACCCAGAATTGGGACCCCATTACTGAATATGTTAAGTATTGATCAGGGGGGCCTTTTCAGTTGGTCAGTGGCCCTGGTTACTCCGATTAGGGTCTAATGACTCCCCACCCAACCCCCGCTGGTGTTTATTGCCCTATCTGCCCCGGGCAACCATGCACTAACGTGCCACTGGATCAGTCTCCACATCTTACTGTATAACCGGTTGACAGGTCCAGTTCTGTTCTCTGTTTCCCTCATTATCACTTGTGAATGTTGTCCTTACTCCTTACCCTGGTCTTCCGTTGCCCTGTTCTACATTGCGTCCCTGGGGAGATCCGTTACCCCAGCGTTATGCTCATGTCATCTCCTAATACACCCCCATCTTTGGTGTTGATTGCCATTTGGTGTTGATTGGTGGTTTTTGCACTTTTGCGTCATTTTTGCACTTTCAAAATTATTTTTCTATAAAACGGGACGTGTTGGACCACCATTTTTTGACACAAGACAAATGAGGTAGTTTAAAGCCTATTTCCGGTATAAAAAAAATAGACCATTTCTAAGTTACTGCGTTCTTGTTTTGCACGGCAGTATAGGCCTCATGCCTGTGCTGTGCGGAACACATTTCATTGTCATGTGCCCGTGTCTTCCTCCAGAGGTTCCAAACTCACTGACAGCTTTGGCTAGCCCCAAAGTCATCTGAGAGACCCCCCCCCCACCTTTACAGTTGGTCAGTGGCCCTGGTTACTCCGATTAGGGTCTAATGACTCCCCACCCAACCCCCGCTGGTGTTTATTGCCCTATCTGCCCCGGGCAACCATGCACTAACGTGCCACTGGATCAGTCTCCACATCTTACTGTATAACCGGTTGACAGGTCCAGTTCTGTTCTCTGTTTCCCTCATTATCACTTGTGAATGTTGTCCTTACTCTTACTAGAGATGCACCGGATCCTGATTTTTAGGATCCTGCCGGATACCGGATCCACTAAGATCCTGCCGGATCCGGAACCGGATACCGGATCCTACGAAAGGGTTGAAACACATAGCCTACTCACACATGTGGGCCCTTTTTATCACGGTGGCTCAAACAATTTTGACTGAAAAGCCTCGGCTACCGGATCCTGAGTCCTGGAACCGGATCCGGATCCTGTGAAAAACCCTATTATCCTGCCGGATCCGGATATTGGATCCTGTACATATCTACTCCTTACCCTGGTCTTCCGTTGCCCTGTTAGGGGTCTTACACACCAAGGCGGTAAAGCGTCACGGAACGGCCGCGTTTTTTACCGGCGTCGGTGAAAATACATTGAAACCTATCTGTCCTTACACACCAACCGGCGGTAGTCGGGCGTCAGCGGCGCGGGAGCCGGCTCCGCGCCGCGCTGCATTTGGAAAATAGAACTCCAGCGTATTTTTCACGCCGGCAACCGGCGGTGTCTCATTCAAATGAGTGGCAAAGTAGCACGCTAGCTTTAGCTGTGGGGAGGGTTTTGAACAGGACTGGCCGCGCACGCCGACGCTGTCAGTGTGCAAGGCAGAGAAAAGCACGCCGGCCAAAACTAAGCAGAAAGACCGCGTCCGTCCTGCGACCGTTCCGTTCCGCCTTGGTATGTTTTGGCCCTGTTCTACATTGCGTCCCTGGGGAGATCCGTTACCCCAGCGTTATGCTCATGTCATCTCCTAATACACCCCCATCTTTGGTGTTGATTGCCCTCTCGTGAGCCTTCCATGCACTAACGTGCCCCAGGGTTCAGTTGCCCCGTCTTGTTGCCAGGTCAAATTCTCTCTCTGTTCTATTCCTCTCAGTATGACTTGTGAATATTGTTACGACCCCTGGCTCAAAAGGTGCAACATAAAAGGAATCCACACGCAGGATAACGGTTTAGGGTATTTATTTAAATAAGTAGAATAAAGAATAATGTGGTGCAAGATCAGTAATCGTGTGAGTGTATGCAAAGATGTCTAGGGGTGACCAAATCAAGACCAAAACCGCCAAAGGGAGGGAATGGGGAGGCCCCGCCATGCCAGTGTAGCAGGGTTTTATACTCTGCTTCATTAGGATGTGCACCTGCGCTCCATCAGATGCCGAGCACAGCCAAACGATTCAACCAGGTACAGCTGACAGAGGGCGGGGCTGTCCCAGGACTACCCAGTCCGTCACACCTTCCCCCTTAAAACAGAGGCCCATTCATGGGGCTCTGCAATGAAGGAAAAAACAAGAATTAGGGCCTTTAAAAAACACAAAAGCAAAAGTATGGAAACACTAGTGAAAAAGATGCACCACCACACAGTCAGACACCCCACCATCCCCTGCCACCCCCTCACCCCTGTCCGCCAGCAATCCAGGTACCTGGAAAGCAGTTTAAGGAGAACAGGGCATGGGAGAGGGCAGGAGAGTGTGAGACGCGACCAACATGCGGAACTGCACCCCTTCCGAAACGGCAATGACATTTTCCACACCACGCTTGGGGACGTCCAGCTGGAATTAGAGGGCTTTGCCACATTAGTGTCTAAGGGGTACTGAACCTCAGCACTCATTACGTTTTTCTTGTCAGGTGGGACACGCTGTCTGCTCGTCGTGTTCCATCCAGTCAGTGCAACTGGGCGTGTTAAAGAAAACAGGGGGAAAAGACAAAATCAGAGACTTTAGTTCTTCGGGGCGTTTACAAGATACATGGATCAACAATGCATTCAAATCTTTCATTGCAAAATATTTAAGTCTAGGCATCAACACAGCGTCCATGGGCGCTCTCACGTCCTCCCCAACTGCCACTTGAGGAGGCGCGCGAGGCACCGCATCTAGCGCAGCAGATACTACACTCTCAGCAGGTTCAGATTTGCATGGCTGGGTATAGTAAGATTTTAAGGTGTTTACATGACACAACTGCGAAGATTTTTTCCGGTCTGGTGTTGCCACTAAATAGTCCAGCTCTGTCACTTTCCGCCCAACAGTAGGCCTATAAGGACCAGAGACACGCGCTTTAAAAGGCGAACCTTGTAACGACAATAAAGCCAATATGTCATCGCTTGGATTAAAGACTCGTTCAGATGCACCACTTTTCGATGGGGGTAACGGGCCAACGCAATCCACTATTAAATGTTCAAACTCACGGCGCACCGCAGGGATCGGATGGAAAGGGGCTGGCTTTATGCACTGATTTGGTTCACCAGTTATTAGACGCACTTGGCAAGTCTTGATGAACGCGACAACATCTTTCTTCATGCGGTGCCAGTAAAAATGCTGCAATAAACGTTTATAAATTTTGCGTACCGCAAAATGCCCAGCTATTTCCCCGTGCGCAGTTTTTAACACTACCGTTTTGAGACTGTCGGGTATCACAATTTGCACAATGTCTACTCCCCGTTCCCCATCATGCTGCAACCATTTACGCACCAGTATCCCATCCAACATGAAGTAACCCAACCCGGCACTTTTCATATGGTCAGCGGGCAAAGCACTTACAATTAGCTCAGACAAACGCTCATCTTTCCTCTGAGCTGAGATTAGTTCTTCACGATTTAAACAGTCTGGCAGGGTAGGCAACTTAATGGCAGTTTGAACATCAATCGCACCAGATGACTCAGCCCCCTGTGCGCGACTTTTCGCCCTTGGTACTGCGCACGCACTGGAAATTTCAGGGACTTCGTCGGCACCATAATTTCGCTTGGTTTCCAGAGGAACAGCTGTCACTAATGGCGGAGGTGGACCACTAGGCCACACTCGTCCTCCAGCCAAATCATTTCCCAAAATTACATCCACCCCTTCTACTGGTAGTGATGGGCGCACGGCCACTACTACTTCGCCCTGCACCAGATCTGAATGCAGCACCAACCTGTGTAGAGGTACTGATAATGTGGTCATGGCGATTCCCAGAATCAAAACAGATTTTCCCGTGCTGGAGCTACAAGAGAAAGGCAAAACAGATTGCTTAACGAACGTTTCAGAGGCTCCAGTGTCACGCAAAATCCTTACAGCTGCCTTCTCTGAATCATTTGTAAAAGAGACAAACCCCTTTGTAAGAAACGGACCATAGCGATCTTCTAACCGTTTCTCACCCGAGTCACCGTCAGCCGAGGATAGCGCATCAGCAAGTGTAGAGACACCATCTGTAGAGACACCATGGCAAGAGGGAACAGCAAGGTTAACTACATGAGAGACAGCAGGAGTAACAGGTGCAGCACACAACACGGGTTTTGGAGCAGAGGTTTGATTTTGGTTCTTATTGTCACGCCACACTTTAGGTTTAGGACATTCATTTTTCCAGTGACCAAATTCGAAGCAATTGTGGCACTGGTTTTGAGAGTTCTCACTTCGAGCTGGCTGATTCCTCCTGAATACAGGAGGGCTGCCACGCTGATAACGAGTTGACCCATTATCATAATTCTGCCCATACTCCGTTTGTCTTCTCTTGTGAATTAACGCAAACTCATCAGCGAGTGTAGCCGCCTCTGCAGCAGTTTTTGGCTTCTGTTCGCTAATGTAGGTGGCCACCCGTTCGGGTACAATGTTTTTAAATTGTTCCAGCACCATCAGTTCACTTAATTGCTCAAATGTTTTTATGTGTTCAGCTGCCAGCCATCTGTTAAAGAAACTATTGAGTTCCCGCACTAATTCTGTGTGTGTTTGTAGTTCACCTTTTCTCCAATTTCTGAACCTGGACCTGTAGGCTTCAGGTACCCATTCAAACGCACGCAACACTGCCTCTTTAACCTTAGTGTATATTTTTCGATCAATGGCAGAAAGAGCTACGAATGCCTCTTGGGCTTTTCCAGTAAAAATGCTCTGCAACAACAAAGTTCGCTCTGAGTCCGTCCAGCCACGCTGATCAGCAACATTTTCAAACAATGAAAAGAAAATATCGGGGTCCCTTTCATTGAACTTGGGTAACAACTTAACACTTTGAGACAAGTTCCTATCTCCTGTCTCACTATTTGACGCATTGTTCGACCTTTCCGCCATGACCTTTGCATGTTCCAGTTTCTGATTTTCATGTTTCAGTTTCTCATACTCTAATTGTCTTTCCTTTTCCCGTTCCAGTGCCTCTAAGGGCCAAAACATACCAAGGCGGAACGGAACGGTCGCAGGACGGACGCGGTCTTTCTGCTTAGTTTTGGCCGGCGTGCTTTTCTCTGCCTTGCACACTGACAGCGTCGGCGTGCGCGGCCAGTCCTATTCAAAACCCTCCCCACAGCCAAAGCTAACATGCTACTTTGCCATTCATTTGAATGAGCCACCGCCGGTCGCCGGCGTGAAAAATACGCTCGAGTTCTATTTTCCAAAAGCAGCGCGGCGCGGAGCCGGCTCCCGCGCCGCTGACGCTCGACTACCGCCGGTTGGTGTGTAAGGACAGATAGGTTTCAATGTATTTTCACTGACGCCGGTAAAAACCGCGGCCGTTCCGCGCCGCTTTACCGCCTTGGTGTGTCAGACCCCTAAGCGCCTCTGTTCCATCTCCATTTCCAAAAGCTCTTTCTGTTGCTCAAACGTCAGCTCTGCACTATTTGACTTGTGTGGTGAAGAATCGATCTTTATGGGCGTTAACTGCGCTATAGCCCCATCAGCACCAGTCGGTTCAATATCTAACAAAAGCCCCTTCTCTTGTAGTTTGTCTTTTACCCACGTTTTCAAGGCAGGTTTTTTAACTTTAGGTGGGGAATCAAACGCATGTTCCTCTGCAGTTTTTAACAACTCATCCACCGTCATTTTATCCAAATCCTTTAAAGACAACGAGGCCATGGTCCGCGTTATTTACCGACTTCCAAAAGGAAGCGTGCAACCAGAATTACCGTACCAACGAAATTATCAAGGTTGCCCCTTGTAATTGCCCAATTACCGTACCTACAAATGTTTTTACCAAAGTTACATTCTCTTACTTTTCCCCCTTTTTAACACATCATCCTTTCACAAAACCAAACAAAATAAATGTGGTGCAGCCAAACAAAATTGCCGATGCAGGTAATCTCGGCCGCAACAGGAGTTACAAAGTAAACTAGATTGAGCTGCCCCGCATCTAAATAGAGAAGGAGGCCCTACTTATAACCTAGTCTTCATGTGCCCACATACGATTGGTCTGCATGCAAGCAGTCCCCCCGCGTTCGACACACCAGAAAAGCAAAAGAAAGTTTACAATAAACCACCAGCGTTAAGCGCTCTTACCTGCCGCGGGGGTTCACGTTAGCTCTGGCGGATCTAACCAGCCAATTTCTCCAGTGCGCACAAAGACACCTGCACCTGCTTTGGCTTCCACACAAACAAAACAGCGGCCCAACAACAACAAAAAATGGGCCTCCCCAGCCTTTGGCAAACAAAAATCGAACCAAAAATGTAGCCTACTTTTCAACTCACACGAAAAAAAAACTCTGCGCATGGATTCCAAAAAACAGCCTACCGATCAAGGTGATTACACCCGTCGGCCCAAACCAATTTCTAATTGCGAATTAGCAACAACCATGTAGGCCTACTTAAGGTAGCCTACAAACCGTCGGATTAAATCCCTGGACGAGATCCCAATTATGTTACGACCCCTGGCTCAAAAGGTGCAACATAAAAGGAATCCACACGCAGGATAACGGTTTAGGGTATTTATTTAAATAAGTAGAATAAAGAATAATGTGGTGCAAGATCAGTAATCGTGTGAGTGTATGCAAAGATGTCTAGGGGTGACCAAATCAAGACCAAAACCGCCAAAGGGAGGGAATGGGGAGGCCCCGCCATGCCAGTGTAGCAGGGTTTTATACTCTGCTTCATTAGGATGTGCACCTGCGCTCCATCAGATGCCGAGCACAGCCAAACGATTCAACCAGGTACAGCTGACAGAGGGCGGGGCTGTCCCAGGACTACCCAGTCCGTCACAATATTCGTCATCTTCTTCTGTTACCCTGTCCTTTATTGCTCTCCAAGACAGATCCGTTACCCCTGCAGTATCTTGCTCATCTTCTAATACTACATTCCATCGTGGGTGCTGATTTATTTGCCCTCTCTGTCTCGTGTGGTCTTCTGTTACCCCACATTCCTGGCTCCTAATGCTCCACAGAAGTCTCTTGCCCATATTTTCTTGCCCGTGCCTTGGTGTCGATTGCCCTCTGTCTCGTGTCGTGTGGCCCTCGGAAACGTGCCCCTTGGTCCAGTTGCCAGACCAAATTCTGTTCTGTTCTGTTACTCTCATCAGGACTTGTGAATTTTCATCCTTACTTCTTACCCTGGTCTTCCTACCCTGTCCTGTATTGAGCTCTTAGAGAGATCCGTTACCCTAGTGGTATCTTGCCCCGTGCTAAGGCCCTCCGTAGGTGTTGATGGCTCTCTCTGTATCGTGCACCATGTAAGAACCCAAAACGTAATAACTGCCCATAACGTAATAACTGCCCATAACGTAATAATTTGGGCGTAATAAAACCCATAACGTAATAACTTGCCCATAACGTAATAAAAATTCCTTACCCATAACGTAATAACGTTCTGCCCATAACGTAATAAGTTATTACGTTATGGGCATGTTATTACGTTATGGGCCTTACACTAAAAAAAAGCTTTGATAATGTAATAACGATGCCCATAACGTAATAACTGCCAGTAACGCACAGATGACTTCAGTATTTGCAATGCACTTTACTATTGTACTGTTCATATTTCGTCTGACCTCTATTGTTGCAGCAAATAACAGTGACTGGATATTTAAGCGGGCTTGCAGAGCAAGGCCAGATTCTAGTAATCTCTAAGTAAAGTTTATGCTTGCTTGCTTGCTTTATTCTCTTGTGCAGGGCGGTAAAAATAGAAAATGGATCTCCTCCTAGGCCTTTCCAGATAGAGACACCGTTGAAACACTAAAACGACCGGCTCGGCTTGGAGATCATTTGTTCTGCTATAGCGTGTCCGTGTCTCTTGTCGTTTTTCCGCTTTTTGGCGATTTTGTGCAAGTTTGGGTCCCCATTGAAAACAATGGTAGAACCTTCATGAACCAAGGTTCCGCCACTCTAAAGATCAGAGTGTAGGAGGCTTTTTCGTTCATAAAACATCAACACTTTCACCTAGAAGTTTAGTTGACGCATTGTTAGCGAGCTCTATGGGATGTCTCCAAATTGTCAAAGTTTTATCTCCCAACTCCCATTACTTTTTAAATGGCAGGTGTGTAAAAACGACAGGGCTTTTACATTGGTTTTCCCATTGAGGCTTGAAGTGCCTTTTGCAAGAGGTCAGCGCATGTCCCACAAGAGGTCTATTTGTGACTGAACCGTTTAACCTATAAACTTCATTCAGAGACTGTTAGAGAGATCACACGTATGACTCCGATCTGTAAGCAGGACACGTGCCAATTCCTTTTAGTTTTTTTTAGCAACATCAAGCTAAAGACAAAAAAAACTGTTTCTGATTCTGCCCTCTGCCTTAGAGCACCATACTAACTGCCATTCAGTCAATCAGAACAGGTGCAGCCAATATAGGGTTCCATCTCAACTGTCACTTTCTCTCAACATTCTATTCTTAACGAGCAACTGCTCTGTAGTTCTAGAAGTCTATTGTTCAGCTCTTCAATGCAATGTAATATTGTCCTGCTGTAATGCTTTTCATAGGCAGCTGCTTGGCCCAATGGTAATAGTTCTGCAATATGGAGGTTGGGAGCTTGAATCCCACTCGGACTCATGTTGATTTTCAAAATTATATCATATGCAGTGTTCCTTATCCAATTTAAAAAATACCATGTATGTCATTTAGTATCAATGACAAAGGTGCTGGATTAGAGATATGGAGGTTGGGAGTTTGAATCCCACTCGAACCCATGTTGATTTTCAAAATTATATATGCAGTGTTCCTTAGCCAACTTCAAATACCATGTATGTCATTTAGTATCAATGGCAAAGGTCCTGGATTACAGATATGGAGGTTGTGAGTTCGAATCCCACTCGGACCCATGTTGATTTTCAAAATTATATCATATGCAGTGTTCCTTAGCCAACTTAAAATACCATGTATGTCATTTAGTATATCCCCAAAACGCAGAGCTACAACACTTTCAAGATGGCTGAATCCAAGATGGCTGAATTGTTTGGCCCATAACTTCTGACTGGGTGGATGGATTTTTTCCAACATTTCTTTTAGCTTTGTATTCTCAATAGTACTTTGTTTCATCTCTGCCCCAAAAGGCAAGCTCGCTTCCAGCATTTTCTGTGAGAATGCAATCTATCCTTATCCTCTGCATTTCCTATGTGTTCAATCCAATTGTCTAACTACGAAGTTTTTAGCTATTATAATAATGACAAATACATAGCCTACAGTATTCAAAATTTCAATTCCTTTAATGCAAACATTTGAACTGCAAATTTCATACATGAACTACACAAATAGTGAAATTAAATGTCTTTTGTTTGTTATACAAAAAATAATGCTAATCAAAATGAAAGACTGCTATTCTGTATAAAATTCTATTTTACCAGAATACTTTTCATCATATTGAAATGTAAAACACACACACATACTGTAGCATCCTCAACATAAACATTAGGTAAAATGAGTTCAACATAAAATTGGCATTACTTTCCATAAATATCATGGCTAAAGTGTTGGAGTGTGCTGTGAACTTGCTTTGTTCTGACTCAAACTTTTAAATGTAAAAAATGTAAACAAACAAAATATGCATACTCAACATAAACATAAGGTAGAATAACATCCTCATACTGTAATACTGACGTTACTTTTCCCAGTAAATGTCCTTGATCTTGTAAATTCCGTAACCTACATGACTAAGAAGTATCCACGCTTTCATCCATTGGCTGTTCTCGCATAATAAGCCTTTCAGTCGTGTGCTGAGAAGGCTGCTGCGTCCAGCAGCCTTGTACAGCTTCATTAAGCTTATTGATATGTCACCTCCACAGTCGCCTTCAAGTAGGCTCTCCACAAGAGCATCTCATATATTTTTTTTGATTAAACATGGTGCACAGCTGACGGATCAGGTGTGACACTAAAGCGATGGTTCAGAGTAGATTCACCCTAATGCCATTTGAACCGTGACATCCATCCAGTAGTCCACCCAAAGTCTTTTCTGGCTTGGGCGAACATTAGCAGAGTTACCGAGTTATTGTATGGCTATTCCGAATAGCTTGGCTTAAGTGCTATTGGGCATTCACATACATCTCCAAACCTACCTCAGAAAATTAACATGTCATGACACCAAACTTCTACAGTAGTACAAATATGGTCTCTATTCACCAAACTAAGCATTTGGAACTTTGGAAATAGTGCTGGAGTTTATTATTATCAACTCAAGATGAATAGATTCTGTCCTGCTAAAGCTTTGCCATCAGGGGCAGAGGCAGGATCGACATCAGGGACATAGACTGAGTCACCATCAGACAAGGAGGCAGCTTCAGCACCATGGCAGAAAACTACTCCAAACCATCACTTTAAATGCCCCAAGCATGGCCATATCTTGTTCAAGGACAAAACCAATACTTTTCTGTAAAACCTCTGAAGGTTAATAGGGAGCTCCATGACACATGGGTTTTTCAGCACCAGGGGCAGAGGCATCATCAACATCAGAGACAGAGACAGGGTCACCATCAGGGACAGAGGCAGGGTCACCGTCAGGAACAGAGGCAGGATCAACATCCGGAGTAGAGGCAGGGTCACCATCAGGAACAGAGGCAGGGTCACCATCAGGGGCAGAGGCAGGGTTACCATCAGGGACAGAGGCAGGGTCACCATCAGGGACAGGGGCAGGATCAACATCAGAGACATAGGCAGAGTCACCATCAGACAAGGAGGCAGCTTCAGCTAAGGCCAAGACCTTTAGGTCTGAATACGTCGAACCGGACCAAACTGTTTGATATACCCACAAAAACTGAAAAGGGACTTGTGCTTCCCATGAGGACTCTTGTGCTCCCTGTGAGGACTCTTTTCAGTGTGTTCTATTTTTATTTTCAAGCAAAATAGTAAAATGGCCCCTGCTGGAAAACAGCCCCCTCTATTCTAATGAATCTATTCTCTTAATCCACTTCAATCTCAAATGTAAACTAGACTGCCTGTGCAGTCGCCTTCGACTGCTTAAGGTATATCCCCGAAACGCAACACTTCCAGTCCCCCATCATTCCTACCACTCCCGTCCACCTTTTCATAAACGTATATGATAAATACAAAATATTAAAGAAATATATTTAATATCTATACATAGATCAATGATGTGCATAGGCTTAAAACCAAATGACTATTGTGAAAATGAAGCAAAAAATGGGGCAAATGGTAACACTGTACCTAATGTGGTATATTCACTGTAATAGTGAACCATTAAAACAGTGTAATAACCATTGTAACAATATTTAATACCATGTAATACCAGTGTAACACCATGTACCAATTTTGTACTACATCATGTATTTTTGTGTAAGTGGTATTACATGGTATTGCATATTGTTACACTGGTATTACACTAGTATTACATGGTATTAAATATTGTACACTGGTTATTACACTGTACCTGGTATTGCATATTGTTACACTGGTATTACACTAGTATTACATGGTATTAAATATTGTTACACTGTACCTAATATGGTAGATTCACTCAAATGGTGAACTGTTAAAATAAGGTAGTACCGGGCAAATCAATCCACCCAGTTAGAAGTTATGGGCCAAATAAAAATTCCGCCATTTTGAAACTGTTGACCTCCAAACTCAAATCAGTTCATGAACCTACCCTAGAGCATTAGCACACCAAATCTGGGACAAATCCATCCGACTGGTCAGAAGTTATGAGCCAAACAAAAATTCGGCCATCTTGAATTCAGCCATCTTGAAAGTGTTGGCCTCCAAACTCGAATAAGTTCATGAACCTACCCTAGAGCATTAACACACCAAATCTGGGAGAAATCCATCCACCCAGTCAGAAGTTATGGGCCAAACAAAAATTCGGCCATCTTGAATTCAGCCATCTTGAAAGTGTTGACCTCCAAACTAGAATCAGTTCATGAACCTGCCCTAGAGCATTCACCCAAAAAATCTGGGACAAATCCAAACATCCGTTCAAAAGTTATCGCGTTAACACGAAAGACCTTACGCGGCGGCGGACGCGGCGGCGCACGCAAAACCATTACATCCCCGACGCTCCGCGTTTCGGGGATATAACGCAAAACCATTACATCCCCGACGCTCCGCGTTTCGGGGATATAATTACCTCCACCAAGGAGGTAATGTTTTCGGTCGCGTTGGTTTGTCTGTCTGTTTTTCTGTCTGTTTGTCAGCAGCATAACTCAAAAACTAAACATTTTTGGACAAAACTTTGTGGGTTTGTTGATAATGACCCAAGGAAGAAGTGATTCAATTCTGGGGGTGATCCGGATCACGAACCGGAACCAGGACTTTTTTAAAGATACTGTCAGGAGGATAGCTCAAAAACGAATCAAGTGATTTGGACGAAACTTTGTGGAGCTATTAGTAATGACCCAAGGAACAAGTGATTAAATTCTGGTGGTGATCCGGATCACGAACCGGAACCAGGACTTTTCAAAAGATTCTTCACTATCTAGACGCCCCCTAGTGACCAGAAATTGCGAGAACAGCACTAAAACAAGGCAGAAAGATTTAGGGTGTAACATGGTCAAATGTATCAAGCAGCATCCTTGGCGGAAGTCTGCGCTCTCTGAGTGCTTCTAGTTACATTTTATTTACTGAATAAAATTTAGATAGTTAACAAATTAGTATTATTAGCATGGTTAGCAATACCTGTCAACCAACCTTAGCTAATGTTAACTTAAAACACTTGGCTACACATTTACCATTGTTGCTATTTGACGCTATTGGCTTTTTTATGTTTCAAATGGGCCCAAATGATTACATTACTGGCAGTTATTACGTTATGGGCATCGTTATTACATTATCAACTCTTTTTTTTAGAGTAAGGCCCATAATGTAATAACCTGCCCATAACGTAATAACTTATTACGTTATGGGCAGAACGTTATTACGTTATGGGTAAGGAATTTTTATTACGTTATGGGCAAGTTATTACGTTATGGGTTTTATTACGCCCAAATTATTACGTTATGGGCAGTTATTACGTTATGGGTAGTTATTACGTTTTGGGTTCTTACACACCATCTTCCTGCTCAGTTGCCCCATCGTTTATCCAGCTGCCAGGTCCAGTTCTGATCTGTTGCTCTCGTTAGGACTAAACATTTGTCATTAGTCCGTTATTGCACTGACTAGAGAGATCGATCACCCTATCTTGCTCATCTTCAAATACTATACCCTATTGTGGTTGCTGATTTGCCCTCTCTGTCCCTGTCTCTGTCTGTGCGGTCTTCTGTTACTGTGAATTCTCTTGCCTGTATTCTAATGCCTGTGCCACATTCTTGGTGTTGATTGCTGTCTCCGCCTGGTGAGACCTTTCATGTGCAAACGTGCCCCTGAGGTAACGGATCTCTCCAGGAGGGCAATATACGACAGGGGAACGGATCTCTCCAGGAGGGCAATATATACGACAGGGGAACGGATCTCTCCAGGAGGGCAATATATACTGTACGACAGGGGAACGGATCTCTCCAGGAGGGCAATATATACTGTACGACAGGGGAACGGATCTCTCCAGGAGGGCAATATATACGACAGGGGAACGGAGGGAAATATAGTGAAAGCCCATTGGGAAACTCCAACTCCCATTGTCATTGTGACACAGCACTCCACAGCACACAAGTGAACACTGCACACTGTGAAATTGCATTTATGCCTCACCCGTGCAAGGGGGCAGCCCTCTGTGGCGCCCCATGGGGAGCAGTGCGGTGGGACGGTACCATGCTCAGGGTACCTCAGTCATGGAGGAGGATGGGGGAGAGCACTGGTTGATTACTCCCCCCACCAACCTGGCGGGTCGGGAGTCGAACCGGCAACCTCTGGGATGCAAGTCTGACGCCCTAACCGCTCACCCATGACTGCCCATGAAATATATAGTTAATATATAATATAATATACAGGGGAACGGAAGATATAGAACAGGGGAACGGAAGACAAGTGTGCTGCTGACTATTCACACCTCCAGATGAGGGTAACAGAAGAGAGTAGAGATGGGATTTATGGCTCTTTTTCGGGATCCGGAGGCTCTTTTGGCTCTTTTTTAAATTATTTATTCAGTGTTAAGAATGTATTATTTTGACTTCTCCTCAAGGTAATTTTGTCCAAACAACAACTGATTATTCTCCTGCTTCTAAAGACCGTTTTTGCCTCTCTTTGAGGCAAACAATTGTGTTTTTTCCCAAATGTAATTACTCTGGTCGAGGTCACGTGCTTAAAATGAATGAAAAATGAACGAAATAACGGTCGAGTGGCTCCCCCAGCTGTGATCCGGTTCCCATCGTTCACTTCAGGGAGCCGTTCAAAAGAACCGGCTCGTTCATGAACGACACACCTCTAGTAGTGCCGACTATTTACACCTCCAGATGAGGGTAACAGAAGAGAGGTTGGATCTGGCAACTGGTTATATCAGTGATTCTCAATCTTTTTCAGACCGAGGACCACTTTGTCCCCCCAAAAATGTTCAGGGACCACCTGTCAGCTGAATAGACAGTTGACGGTACTATTTTGACACTGTTAATTATGATGCAGCTCACTTACTTTTTATTAACATTAACTAGCCTGTGTTATTGTGGTGAAAATATGACTTCAGACATGTTAGGCTTTTTAATAATGTTACAAATATAGCCTTCTGCAAGCTGGTCTTAGAAAAGTAGAAATCCCTTTGCGGACCACTGGAGCTCAGTCGTGGACCACCAGTGGTCCCCGGACCACACTTAGAGAATCACTGGGCTATGAGATGGGGCCAGGGTTGGGCTTAGGAAGAAATAGGGCCCGGGCACTTTTGGCCTAAAGCCCTTCATTTCAGAAACGTAAAAAATCTGAAAATAGGGGCCCATGAGGGTGTGGGACCCACCAGGAAATGCCCGCTATGCCAGATGGCCAATAGGGGCCCATGAGGGTGTGGGACCCACCAGGAAATGCCCGCTATGCCAGATGGCCAATCCAGTGCAGCCCTGGGTGAGGCAACTGAGCCTATACTCATGAACGGCGTGACGTTTTCCATGTGCCCATTTGTGGGGGAAAACAGCCCATGCAAGCCAATTGGTGATGTTGGGGTTTAATAAACGAAAGACAAGGACCTGTAGACTAGCGTTGTTCATGCTCAACATGCCAAAAACATGCTGTGTTGCCAGCTGTTCAAATAATATAGCCAACAAAAACGTGGCTGAAGCATGGACTGTGTTCATTTAGGCAAGCCAATGTAGCATGTAAGTTGATGAGACATTCGGTTTGTTTTCACCCATAAAGGGGCGTAACGCACATTTAGGAGCAAAGTACCCGGATGGCCGTTCATGAGTATAGGAGCACGTTAAAGCAGGAAGATGGTGTATGAGACAGAGAGAGCAATCAACACCTCCTTAAATGCCTGGCAGGGGACTCTTCCCCTCATTAGGACTGGGGGATTTTCATCACTACTCATCTTGCACACCCCATATAGCCTACATCAGGGGTCCCCAATCTTTTCCAACTTGGGGCCCACTTGAAATTTTCACAGAGGTTCGGGGCCCACCTCTGAACCAATAAACAACATCGACCATCGACATAACAGCAACACATACAAAAGTATGACATTGATTTTTAGAAAATGATTTTCAAGGCCCACTTGGAATACCTTCAGGGCCCACCAGTGGGCCCACGGCCCACAGTTTGAGAATCACTGGCCTACATATATGTTACCCGGACCTCCCCATATGGAAAGACAGCCTTTGTATCATACACATTCTCTGTAAATGCCATGTACAATTTGTATGCTTACTTTATTCTTACTAATTTCACACAATAATTCTGTATGAGAAAACACCACAAGACGCCACTTTCTGGAGTAAATTAAACATGGCACATATTCTTTATATAAATAATTCTTATAAGTTCTTTACCATTTTTGTCCGTACTGCGTCTGTGCCCCAGTATTGCTGTGTCCCAGTGTCAGCTCCTACCGTAGGCTCCTTCTGTTATCCAAGTGGTCTCTTGCCCGTGATAATTGACCTTTGCCCTCTCTGTCTCGTGCCCGTGCGACTTCCATGCCAGGCCAAGTTCTGTTCTGTTACCCTCATGAGGTCTTACCCTGCTCTTCTGTTACCCTGCCTCAGCTCTTCAGCTCCTAATGCCCCACAGAATTCTCTCACCCCCATTACGACTGAAAATCTTGTGGATCGCCCTCTCTGGCTAAATCCCAGTAGACCCCTTAGGACTACGCCTTTCCCCTTCCCCTCCGTTTTGTGCACGTGTAGGGGTAGTGGCGTCTCGATTCATGACAGAGGGGTAGGGGTACTGCGAAGAGCTTTTCACCCCTCAAACCGGAGATTTTCCGACACCACACTCCAGACAGAGGGCTTCAACATATTTCCCTGAATGCATTGCGAATGACTTTAAAAAATTGGTGGCAAGCCAACAGCACACAAGTTTAAGTATTTTTGCCGCAATTGACGGTTTTAAAGTGGTATTAATTATTCCATAGGCTTAACATTGCCCTAATGTGTCATGGTCACTGTCTCCGTGAAACGCATATGAAAAAAAATCGCTATTAACTTCAACCTAGGCCTAATGCATGGAATTAGTGACATATGTGAGTGTCATTCCGTGATTGTTGTAGGGGTATCTCAATCCATAGGGGTTGCGTTTCAAGCCCTACATCTTGCGGCTTCATTTGAAAGCACGAGGGGCGAGAGGAAGGCGTAGAGGAAGGGGTAGAGATTAGTAATGGGAAAGGCCCTCTGTCTCGTGTGCCTTCCGTGCCCTGGGTTAAGTTGCCACGTCTTAGGGCTGCACAATTAATTCGAAAATAATCGAAAATCGTGATAAAATTGTGTAATCGAAGTTGTGATGTCAATCGTGATTTAATCGTGGCAATAGTGATCTACCTTTGAGAGCGTCCTTGAAGCTAGAAGAACATACTGACAGGCTGTTTTTTCTGGCCAGAAATCTGTCCACCTAAGTTTCATGCTATTGCCTTTACATAATTATTACAATTCATTTTATTTTGCTCATCCCGTATATAATTCATTCTTGGTTATATTTCATCTTGTTATAATTTTCAAAAACATCTGCAAAAAAATCAATAATCGTGATTAGTAATCGTGATTACAATTTTGACAAAAATAATCGTGATTATGATTTTTTTCCATAATCGTGCAGCCCTACTACATATTATAAAAAGCTGCCTTCAGGAGGAGTGAGTATTCGTCACTGCCCTGGCCTTCCGTTACCCTGTCCTACCCATTTCATCTGCAATCAGAATTGTTAATGAAAGACACAGTTCTCTGCAAGGGACTTGACCCTGTAGGTCAGGGGTATTCAATTAAATGCCAACGAGGGCCAGTTTTTTTAATTCCTCCCAGTAATGGGGCCGAACTAAACATATGTGTTATGGTTGCCGACTGTCAATGGAAAAAAATACGGGACACTTCATTGAGTTGGGAGGGTGGGGGGTGTCTGGGGGTGGGGGTCTGGGGGGTCCTCCCCCAGTTTGGCATTTCTTAGATGTAATTTCCTGCATTTTAACGTCCCATGTCCCGTTTCAGCTTGATACGGAACCCGTACTTTATCTCTAAATTCTGAAAAAATGATTCCATATTTCAAGGGGCTTGTCGGGGGCCAGAACCTTGCCATTCAAGGGTCGCATCTGGCCCCAGGGCCGCCATTTGAACAGCCCTGCTGTAGGTGTGTGTGTATGTATGTGTGTGTGTGTGTGTGTGTGTGCGTGTGCGTGGAGGCATGGGGGAGGGGGTGTACTTATCTGTCTTTTATTGATTGATTTATTCATTTGTTTTTAACTCTAGTGTATCTCTGTAGTAGTTGTCTGTACTTGCCCACTTGAATTTCCATTGCTCAAGAAGCATCTAGTGTTCGTCTCATGACCAAAACCTGGATGGATTAGGCTACGGCTGCACAGAGGCTCTGCACTAAGGGGTCTTACACACCAGGGCGGTAAAGCGTCGCGGAATGGCCGTGTTTTTTACCGGCGTAGGTGAAAATATATTGAAACCTATCTGTCCTTACACACCAACCGGCGGTAGTCGAGCGTCAGCGGCGCGGGAGCCGGCTCCGCGCCGCGCTGCATTTGGAAAATAGAACTCGA
This sequence comes from Engraulis encrasicolus, assembly GCF_034702125.1. Taxonomy (NCBI): domain Eukaryota; kingdom Metazoa; phylum Chordata; class Actinopteri; order Clupeiformes; family Engraulidae; genus Engraulis; species Engraulis encrasicolus. The sequence goes on from NC_085877.1 coordinate 47,780,301, forward strand.
GCGTATTTTTCACGCCGGCGACCGGCGGTGTCTCATTCAAATGAATGGCAGAGTAGCATGCTAGCTTTGGCTGTGGGGAGGGTTTTGAATAGGACTGGCCGCGCACGCCGACGCTGTCAGTGTGAAAGGCAGAGAAAAACACGCCGGCCAAAACTAAGCAGAAAGACCGCGTTCGTTCCGGGACCGTTCCGTTCCGCCTTGGTATGTTTTGGCCCTAAGGGGTTCATGTGCAAGTGTTGTCCATCCGCTGTCATTTTGCATCTGATTGTAAGACAAGTGCACAAGTCTACTGTTTACTCAGATAACTTACCTGTGTTGGAGAGAAACTGTGTTTTTCACACACACACACACACACACACACACACACACACACACACACACACACACACACACACACACACACACACACACACACACACACACAGACACCAGTTCCAGGTCAAGCTGCCCCACAACTGGTGTAAATTACCAACAGGTCACTGGGTCACTCCACTGCTCTGTTACGTGTGAAGTGTACTGCCCTCCTTAAAACCCCATTGGTGTCAGTTGCCTCCCTCTACGCCATGTTAAATTTCCTGGCCACTCTACTGCCCTGACACGTGTGTGGGGTTAAATCATCTTAAACCTCCAACAGGATTCAGTTGCCCCGATCTTATTGCCAGCCTTCCCAGTGGCCTGTCGATTGCCATTTTATATCTCCAGGTCATTCTATTGCCCTGACACGTGTGTGGGGTTAAATCATCTTAAACCTCCAACAGGCTTCAGATGCCCCGATCTTATTCCCAGCCTTCCCAGTGGCCTGGCCTGTCGATTGCCAGTGACATTTTATATCCCCAGGTCATTCTACTGCCCCGCCACGTGTGTCTACTGGCCTCCTTAATACCACATTAGTACCCCACATGTGTCTACTGCCTCCCTCTTTTTGCTTCATAGGGCAGTATTGGTGTCGATAGCCTCTTTTTAGGGCAGTATTGGTGTTGGTTGCCTCCCTCTTTCTAGGGCAGCCTATTGGTGTCGGTTGCCTCTTTTTGCTTCATAGGGCAGTATTGGTGTTGCCTCTTTTTGCTTCATAGGGCAGTATTGGTGTCGGTCTTTTTTTGCTTCATAGGGCAGTATTGGTGTTAATTGCCTTTTTTTGCTTCATAGGGCAGTATTGGTGTTAATTGCCTTTTTTGCTTCATAGGGCAGTATTGGTGTCGATAGCCTCTTTTTGCTTCATAGGGCAGTATTGGTGTCAGTCTTTTTTTTTGCTTCATAGGGCAGTATTGGTGTTAATTGCCTTTTTTTGCTTCATAGGGCAGTATTGGTGTCGGTTGCCTCTTTTTAGGGCAGTACTGGTGTTGGTTGCCTCCCTCGTTTTGCTTCATAGGGCAGTATTGTTGTTAATTGCCTCCCTCTTTTTGCTTCATAGGGCAGTATTGGTGTCGATAGCCTCTTTTTAGGGCAGTATTGGTGTTGGTTGCCTCTTTTTGCTTCATAGGGCAGTATTGGTGTTGGTTGCCTCTTTCTAGGGCAGTATTGGTGTCGGCTCCCTCTTTTTGCTTCAGTGGCAGTATTGGTGTTAATTGCCTCCCTCTTTTTGCTTCACAGGGCAGTATTGATGTTAATTGCCCTTTTTTGCTTCATAGGGCAGTATTGGTGTTGCCTCTTTTTGCTTTTTCGGCCAGGGGTGGGGAACCTGTTTCATTCAAACGGCCATTTCAAATTCATCCGAGGGCTGTAAAAGTCCTCCGAGGGCCGTACTATAAACACAAACCAGGATTTCCCCCTTGCCTTTAGGCATATATGGAAGGCAGCAACCTTTTAAACAAACACCACCTTTTCTAGGTCCCCTGAATATAACTTAATTGTATTGCGATTTGTGACATTTTCACCTGGAAGTGACATCATTTAGATCTCCTGAATCCAATGGGAAGATCAAAAGTATGTTCTCTCGTGTGTTTTTCTTCATATTTGATGATATTGCAGTTGAGTCGGGGGGGATCTAATCTAATCTAATTATCTAATTAATTATCTAATTAAAGATCTAATTATCTTTAGATAGTGTTTGATGACAACAAAAGTAAAATGTTCACTTAAATGTGAAGAATGTGCTCTGTGCAAAAAAAGTATTAGCATGGATGAGATTTCACACAATTGCTAATTTCTTGCTAATTCCCTAATTACCCTAGTTACCCTAATTGCTATCCACCACCTTTTCTATAACCTAATTGTATTGCAAACGCATTTTATAAGATTTCTTTACACAATATGTAATATTTCATGTGAAGCTGAATAACATTAAAGGGACACTGTGTGAGATTTTTAGTTATTTATTTCCAGAATTCATGCTGCCCATTCACTAAGGTTACCTTTTTCATTAATACTTACCGCCACCATCAAATCTAAGTATTCATTATGACTGGAAAAATTGCACTTTTCATACATGAAAAGGGGGATCTTCTCCATGGTCCGCCATTTTGAATTTCAAAAAATAGCCATTTTTAGCTGCACAAATGACTGTACTTGGGCCATACTAAAGAATATTAGTTTAATACTTAGTAAACTTTCATGAAAAGATCAACTTTGGCAATAGGCAGCCCAGTTTCAATGAGCAGCAAAGTTGCAGTAGGCCTACCTTTTTTGGCCATTTCCTGCACAGTGTACCTTTAAAAAGAGCTTAGGCCTTCAGCAACTTTTTTTCGCAGGTGCTTTAAGCATCAACGGGTTAAATCTCCAATAGGGTTAAGTTGCCCCCAGAGTATTCCCAGTTAGTAAGAGCTTCAGTTGCCCCAGTTTATTCCCCAGTCTTCGCAGTTCCAGGTCAAAGTGCCCCAAAGCATTCTATTGCCCACACACGCCAGCACTTCAAAATCCACATGCGTGCATGCGCGCACACACACACACACACACACACACACACACACACACACACACACACACACACACACACACACACACAGTCCCACTTTGCCCCCCTATTTCGACACCCCTGCCCCAGGGTGTTATATCACTCTGCTCTGCTGCCCAGTGCCAGGAGGTCAGGCCTGGCTGTGGTGGCCCGTGTCCCTGACATTCTAATAGTCTTCAATTGCCATTCTAAATACCCAATAGTGTTCTATTGCAATTCTAAATACCCAATAGTGTTCTATTGCAATTATAAATACCCAGTGTTCTATTGCAATTCTAAATACCTAGGATTGTTCTATTGCCATTGTAAATAACCAGTAGTGTTCTATTGCCATTCTTAATACCCAATATGTTGAATTGCAATTCTAAATGTCCAATAGTGTTCTATTGCTATTCTAAATACCCAATAGTGTTCTATTGCCATTCTAAATAACTAGCCTAGTAGTGTTCTATTGGCCCCCTGTTCATAGGTTAAGGACCCCCGTTCTCCCAGGGCCCAGGACAACTGACCCCCTTGCCCCCTTTGCGGCTTCCCCGGCCATAGCTGTGGGTTTTAGTTCTGATGCCATGTTCCACTGCCCTTACATTATGCCCCTGCCATTCTAAAATGCCCCACACTGTTATATCACTGTGTTCTCCTGTCCCTAGTGTACGTCACATCCTCCTGTTCTGATGCAATGACACTACTTTGTCTTCCTTAACAATTGCCTCCAGTGTTCTGTTACCCTCAGTGTCCTTGTCCATAGTGGCAGATCAGTTCTGATGCCATGTTCCACTGCCCTTCATTGTGCCCCTTCCATTCTAAAATGCCCTACAGTGATCTCCTGTCCCCAGTGCCAGATCTTGTTCAGATGCCTGATGCATTCCCCTTCCATCTTAAATCCCCTACAGCAGGGTTTCCCAAACTGGGGTGCGTGCACCCCTGGGGGTGCGTGGCCTGCCAAGAGGGGGTGCGCGAGCTGAATTGAGCAATGGCGGATTATGTAATTTTATACAGCATTCGGAAATTAAGTAGCTTTTAATTGTATGGAGAATTGTATGCTTCAAGAAACGTCAAGTCTATTGGAAATGAGGATTCCCTAAATGACTCTGCATAATGTGCAATGATTTGTGCAGTGAAGCCATATTTGAGTGGCCATAAGTGCACCAAGACATTCGCTTAGGGCAGTGGCTGTCAAACTCAGAGGGCCACAATGAAAATCTGGAGCGAAGTCGCGGGCCAAACTCAATATATATACTTTTTTTTTTTTTTTACAAAAACGGACTGAAATTGCTCATGTTTAAACAGATTCCCATCTTTGTTCAAATATGCCTGCACATATTCTGTTGCATTTGAGTGTGAGCTGTTTCAATGGCCTAGGCCCACTCATATTTCTGTGATAAACGCATTTTCATGTTCAAATCTTAATACTATTCAGTTACGGTGTATGTGGGCCAACTGTAATACACATTTCAAATGATCTCGCAGGCCGAATAAAATGGCTCCGCGGGCCAAATTTGGCCCCCAGGCCTGAGTTTAACATCCCTGGCTTAGGGGGTGCGCGAACAACATTGACATGTACAAGGGGGTGCGCAGGGAAAAACGTTTGGGAACCACTGCCCTACAGCATTATATCACTCTGCTCTCCTGTCAGCGTACGTCAGGTCCTCCTGTTTTGATACCATGCCACTATCTTGGCTTCCTTAACAACTGCCCTCAGTGTTCTATTGCCCTTGTCATTGACGCTAGTGCAGACCAGCTCTAATGCCATCTTCCTCTACCCTTCATTGTGCCCCTTCCATTCTAAAATGCCCCACAGTGTTATATCACTCTGATCTCCTGTCCCTAAGGCCAGATCTTGTTCAGATGCCTCATACATGGTCTCTCTGCCATCCTAAATCCCCAACTGTATTATACAAGTCTGCTCTCCTGTCAGCGTAAATCAGGTCCTGTTCTCATCAACGGTATGGTATTATATCAGTCTGCTCTCCTGTCCATGGTGTAAGTCAGGTCCTCCTGCTATTCTGATGCCATGCCACCACCTTGGCTTCCTTGACAACTGCCTTCAATGTTCTGTTGCCCTTGTCGTTGACGGCAGTAAAATGCCCTACAGTGTTACACTACCGGTCAAATGTTTGGGGTCACCACACTTTCCTCTACAATACTTCTTTCTGACAGTTTAGCTTGTTGCTTTTTAATTTCTGTTCAGGTATAAAATCTGTGTATAGAGTTATTGTTACCTGAAATTAATGCATGCAACAAATAAGCAATTTGATATCGGAATACGATGCATAAAATAGACCAAAATGTACCACTAACTTTTGACTAATCAAAGTGTATCTTTACTAATGTAGTGTCTAGTGAGGTGTACTAATCAAAGTGACACTTTTGGATTTAATAATAGCCAGTAGCGTTTCTACAAATTCATTCCCGGGATGAGATGAGGTCCAGAATTTCCCAATGAGCTCTATGAGCCCCATGCATGCAAAAGTTGATGTCTGCTCCTGTCGATCCATACAATGCCGGATGATATACATATCATTTGAAAGAGGAGAATCTACACTTTCCAACAATGTATGGCACTGGCTTGTACACTAAAACATGACTGAGACAATGGATCGTGCATTCATAAGTAGGTTCAGTTTGATGGCTAGAAAATCATGCAGTTACTTTGACTTGAATTTATGGACGAGGTGGCAACTCAACAAATGTCATACACCTATCATTGGAAAGGGCAGACACTGAGCTTTCCAACAGTTTCATGTATTCTCTGATAAACCAAAGAAAGGTCTGTAGAAAAATTGACTAAAACACATATTTTTATGTAATAAATGGGTGAAAAAGCTTGGTTAGATTTCACTCTTCTGTCCAGTTTAGGGTAAACAAACATTTATTCACTTGTGGCCGTTCAGTACTTTCCATTATTCCATTTCAAGTTATTTAAAAGATGTCTGCGACTTGAATTGCAAACAAATAACTGGAAAAATGAAGGTGACCCCAAACTTTTGAACGGTAGTGTTATATCACTGTGATCTCCTCTCCCTATAGGGCCAGATCTTGTTCAGATGCATCATATATTGTCTCTCTTCCATCCTATTATATCAGTCTGCTCTCCTGTCAGCTTAGTCAGGTCCTCCTGCTATTCTGATGCCATGCCACTACCTTGACTTCCTTAAAGGTACACTGTGCAGGAAATGGTCAAAAAAGGTACTGCAACTATGCTGCTCATTGAAACTGGGCTGCCTATTGCCAAATCTGATCTCTACATGAAAGTATACTAAGTAATAAACAAATATTTTCTAGTATGGTCCAAGTACAGTCATTTTTGCAGCTAAAAATGGCTACTTTTGGAAATTCAAAATGGCGGACCATGGAGAAGATCCCCCTTTTCATGTATGAAAAGTGCAATTTTTCCAGTCATAATGAATACTTGGAATTTGATGCTGGTGGTAAGTATTCATGAAAAAGGTAACATTAGTGAATGGGCAGCATGAATTCTGGAAATAGATAGCTAAAAATCTCACACAGTGTCCCTTTAACAACTGCCTTCTGTTGTTGTTGTCCATAGTGGCAAACCAGCTCTGATGACATTCTATTGCCTGTCTTAAAGGGACACTGTGCAGGAAATGGTCAAAAAAAGTACTGCAACTATGCTGCTCATTGAAACTGGGCTGCCTATTGCCAAATTTGATATTTACATGAAAGTTTACTAAGTAATAAACAATTATTTTCTAGTATGGTCCAAGTACAGTCATTTTTGCAGCTAAAAATGGCTATTTTTGGAAATTCAAAATGGCGGACCATGGAGAAGATCCCCCTTTTCATGTATGAAAAGTGCAATTTTTCCAGTCATAATGAATACTTGGAATTTGATGCTGGTCGTAAGTATTCATGAAAAAGGTAACATTAGTGAATGGGCAGCATGAATTCTGGAAATAAACAGCTAAAAATCTCACACAGTGTCCCTTTAACAACTGCCTTCTGTTGTCGTTGTCCATAGTGGCAAACCAGCTCTGATGACATTCTATTGCCTGTCTTAAGTTATGCCATGTTCCACTACCCCTGCCCTCCTCAATGCCCAACGGTATGGTATTATATCATTCTGCTCTCCTGTCAGTGTAAGGCAGGTCCTCCTATTCTGATGCAATGTCACTACCTTGGCTTCCTTAACAATTGGCTGCAGTGTTCTGTTGCCCTTGTCGGTGACGCTAGTGGCAGACCCATTCTGAATGCATTCTATTGCCTGTCTTATGCCATGTTCAACTGCCCTTTCATGCCCTTGCCATCCTCAATGCCCAACAGTATTATACCCCTCTGCTCTCCTGTTTGTAGTGCCAGGAGGCAAGGTGTGGTGTCTTGTACCCCTGCCATTATACATGCCCAGTACTGTAGTGTTCTATTGCCATTCTACATGCCCAGTAGTGTTCCATTGCCATTCTACATGCCCAGTAGAGTTCTATTGCCATTCTACATGCCCAGTAGTGTTCCATTGCCATTCTACATGCCCAGTAGTGTTCTGTTTGCCATTCTAAATGCCTAGTAGTGTTCCATTGCCATTCTAAATGCCCAGTAGAGTTCTATTGCCATTCTAAATGCCCAGAGTTCTATTGCCATTCTAAATGCCCAGTAGAGTTCTATTGCCATTCTAAATGCCCAGTAGAGTTCTATTGCCATTCTAAATGCTCAGTAATTCCTGGTTCTTATTTGATGCCATTCATCTGCCTTATTTCGTGCCCCTGACATGACATTCTAAATGCCCAATAGTGTTCTGTTGCCATGTGGTGTCTGGGGCAGGTGCCATTTGAAATGCCCCAGTACAGTAGTGTTCTGTTGCCTTGTGGTGTCTGGGGCAGGTGCCATTTGAAATGCCCCAGTAGTGTTCCATTGCCCACTATGTTCTCGGGCAGGTGCCAATGTCCTGATGCCATTCCACTTCCCCACCTTGTGGCACATTGTTCTCCTGCCCAGAGAGAGAGAGGGAGAGAGAGAGAGAGAGAGAGAGAGAGAGAGAGAGAGAGAGAGTGAGTGTGAGTGTGAGTGTGAGTGTGTGTGTGTGTGTGTGTGTGTGTGTGTGTGTGTGTGTGTGTGTGTGTGTGTGTGTGTGTGTGTGTGTCTGTGCCAGGAGGTCAGCTTGTATCCTGATGCCACACCTCCATTCCTGATTCAGCACCGGGGGTCGTTACCATGGTTACCGTGGCTGCTCGCCCAGACAACACATTTAGCTGCTCTTGGGCTGGCCAGAGGAGTGTGTGTGTGTGTGTGTGTGTGTGTGTGTGTGTGTGTGTGTGTGTGTGTGTGTGTGTGTGTGTGTGTGTGTGTGTGTGTGTGTGTGTGTGTTTTTGTGTGTGTGTGTGTGTGTGTGATTTATTTCCTCAGAGGTGTGGCCGGGGGGCTTGACCAGTTGACCAATAGAAAGAGGGGTGTGCTACTACAGTAGAAGGCGTGTGTGTGTGTGACAACGTGCGCTATCGCGCTCTCCATCATCTGTCTCTGTTCCACACACACGTATGTGCACACACACACACACACACACAGACACATGAATGCACGCGCACACACACACACACACAGACACATGAATGCACGCGCACATGCACGCAAGCACGCACACACACACACACACACACACAAACAAAAATATCTTGTTTACCATTCTCACAAGTGACTTAAATGTCATTATAATTCTTGCCTTACACACACACACACACATGCACGCACACATGCATGCACACATGCACGCACGCACGCACACACACACACACACACACACAAATATCTTGTTTACCATTCTCACAAGTGACTTAAATGTCATTATAACTCCTGCCTTACACACACACCCTTACACACACAGACACACACAGACACACAGACACACACACACACACACACACACACACACTAGGGGTGTGCAAAATAATCGTCATATCGATGCATCGCGATACTTACTCTCACGATACAATGCATCGATTCATGACAAGGTATCGTGATACTTATTTTCTCATTATACTGCATGGATTCATGACAATTGATTATTTGATAACAATAACATTCGATTTGCCACGGGTTATTTTGTTCAGTAGAGAGTAGGTAATATTTCTGTTGTGATGTAAGCTCTCTCCCAGATGATAGAATGCTTAAATAGAATGAACTGACTTAAGAAAGCTACACAGCAACTGACAAATAAGCTGTATTTTACACATTTACTGAAGTAAATATCGCAATGCATCACAGTAGTACATGAATCGCAATGCATCGTGATAGAATCGCATCGTGGCATGTGTATCGTGATGCGCATCGAATCGTGAACCCTTTGCCAATACCCACCCCTAACTCACACGCACATACCACATACACACGCACACACACATACGCGCACACACACACACACACACACACACACACACACACACACACACACACACACATGCGCGCACACGCACACACACACACACACACACACACACACACACACACACACACACACACACACACACACACACACACACACACACACACACAGTCTTACTCACCATGGCTTGTGCATTGTTCACCTCTTCTTCTCGGTATGCTAAATGCCATTCACCTGGGGCCCTCATGGCCAGGCTGTTTGTTTGTTTGTCTCTTTACTTTATTTGTTTGTTTGTTTGTTTGTCAACATTTTTACCCTGCCTATTCCATTGGTCAACTGCTTTGCATCGTTGCCCTTTTGGAAAGAAGTGTATGTTTGGGACTGTGTAATACTTAAAGTGATACTGTCCCATTTTCTGAAAATAAGCTTATTTTACACCTCCCCTTGAGTTTTACCATTCTCCTATACTTTCAACCATTCTCTGGGTATGGCACTGCTAATTTTACTTCCAAGCTAGCAGTTAACATTGAGTCCTATGAGACCAGTTAGCCGGCAGCCGGTCTCATAGGACTCAGTGTTAACTGCTAGCTTGGAGGTAAAATTTGCACTGAGAATACAAGAGAACGGTGAAACTCTATTACTTACTCAAGGGGAAGTGTAAAATAAGCTTATTTCCAAAAAATGAGACAGTATCACTTAAACGTGCACCCACAAAATGAGTGTCTGGAGCAAAAAACTGTAAATTGGGGGAATCGTGAGCTAATGGTTAGGGAGATGGTTTTAAGATCAGAGGGCGACGGAATCTCACCCTCACCTGTCCTCCCTACATCTACATCATACATTGTAAAGGTACTAGGTGTAATGTATACTGTCTATATCTAATTGTCTATGTCCACACCTAGATTCTAGAGTCTATGTCTGTCTGCATGGGAAAGTAAGAAACCTAATTTCAATTTTTCGTATGACCAGCGCATGTAAATAAATTCACAATAAAACCGACTTGACTTGACTTGATCTCCATGGCTGGAGTGCCCCTGAGCAAGGCACCTAACCATAAATTGCTCTCGGGACTGTAACTAATACCCTGTAATTCGCTTTTCTAGGGCCCACTGGAAGGTCACGAAGGGCCCTAAAATAATTTCCTGAACAATCTACTGTAAATAATATTTGTTATATTGACTATTCATGTGTGTTGTTTATTGGTCGGAGGTGGGCCCTGTAGTTTTGGGCGCACATTACATTACATTGCATTTGGCAGACGCTGTATAACCAAAGCGACTTTCAAAAGATTCAAAAAGTATATATGCCTGCGCTTCTTGGCCACGGGAGACTCTTACCAGACGATTGCCAACAGCTACCGTGTGGGGAAGAAGACGGTGTGTAATATTGTCAACCAGGTAGCCCGGGCCATCTGGGATGCCCTGGTTGAAGAATACATGCCAACGCCGACGGCCGAGGACTGGAGGAGCGTTGCGTAGGGCTTCCGCTTCTTTTTGCAGATGCCAGACAATATTGTCAAACAGTTGAGGGAGGGAGGTCTGCACACTGCAAAATAAGCTCCAAAAAATAAACTTCATCAGTGAAGATCCAGGGTGATCAAAATAAATGTTGATAATTTTAATTAATAATTAATTATTTTAAAATATTTCTTTACATTTAAAAAAATATATTTTTATTATTATTTTTTCTTATTTGTTGGAGTGTAGTGGAAAGTGCGCACATCCAGCAAAAAAGCATCAGCAGGTGCCAAATCAAAAAACTGTCACATGTGAGTGGGAAAGGATCTGCACACTGCTTGCAAAAGACTTCATTTATTAGGAGCAACGTTTCGATCATAGATCTTGAAGAATATCTATGATATTCTATGATATATAGATGCCTGAAGAAGATCTATGATGGAAACGTTGCTCCTAATAAATTTAGTCTTTTGCAAGCAGTGTGCAGATCCTTTCCCGCTCCTTCTTATTTGTTGGACCCTGAACATTTATGTCAAATTTCAAGTGGGCTCCAAGTTTTGGGAACCCCTGGTCCAGCACTTAAAACAGGGGTGGGGAACCTTTTTCAATCGAGGGGCCACTTCAAATTCATCTGAGGGCCGTAAAAGTCCTCCGAGGGCCGTATGAACACAAACCAGGATTTCCCCCATGCACTTTAGGCCTATATTGAAGGCAGCCAACTTTAGAATGGACCTCACCTTCTCTAGGTCCCCTGAATATTACTAAATTGTATTGCAAATGTATTTTCTAAGATTCCATTACAAAATATATCATATTCCATGTGCAGCTGCATAACATTAAAATCATATCGGGGGCCGGATAAAACGACCTCAAGGGCCGCAAACGGCCCTCGAGACAGAGGTTCCCCACCCCTGGCCCTCGAGACATAGGTTCCCCACCCCTGGCCCTCGAGACATAGGTTCCCCACCCCTGGCCCTCGAGACATAGGTTCCCCACCCCTGGCCCTCGAGACAGAGGTTCCCCACCCCTGGCCCTCGAGACAGAGGTTCCCCACCCCTGGCCCTCGAGACAGAGGTTCCCCACCCCTGACCCTCGAGACATAGGTTCCCCACCCCTGTGGCCCTCGAGACAGTTCCCCACCCCTGGCACTCGAGACATAGGTTCCCCACCCCTGACCCTCGAGACAGAGGTTCCCCACCCCTGGCCCTCGAGACATAGGTTCCCCACCCCTGTGGCCCTCGAGACAGAGGTTCCCCACCCCTGGCCCTCGAGACAGAGGTTCCCCACCCCTGGCCCTCGAGACATAGGTTCCCCACCCCTAGCCCTCGAGACAGAGGTTCCCCACCCCTGTGGCCCTGGAGACATAGGTTCCCCACCCCTGGCCCTCGAGACAGAGGTTCCCGACCCCTGGCCCTCGAGACATAGGTTCCCCAACCCTGGCCCTCGAGACATAGGTTCCCCACCCCTGGCCCTCGAGACATAGGTTCCCCACCCCTGGCCCTGGAGACATAGGTTCCCCACCCCTGGCCCTGGAGACATAGGTTCCCCACCCCTGGCCCTGGAGACAGAGGTTCCCCACCCCTGGTCCTCGAGACAGAGGTTCCCCACCCCTGACCCTCGAGACAGAGGTTCCCCACCCCTGGCCCTCGAGACAGAGGTTCCCCACCCCTGGCCCTCGAGACAGAGGTTCCCCACCCCTGACCCTCGAGACATAGGTTCCCCACCCCTGTGGCCCTGGAGACATAGGTTCCCCACCCCTGACCCTCGAGACAGAGGTTCCCCACCCCTGACTTAATGGGACAGTCGGCAGTATGGGAATGAAAAACGTGCAAACGTCAAGTCGTTAGGAGACGTGATGATCCCCCTTTTCACAGCATTAGCCATTAACCCCCCTTAACACACACACACACACACACACACACACACACACACACACACACACACACACACACACACACACACACACACACACATGCGCGCACACACACACACACACACACACACACACACACACACACACACATGCGCGCACACACACACGCACACACAAACACACACACACACACACACACACACACACACACATACACACACACACACACACACACACACACACACACACACACACACACACACACACACACACACACACACACACACACACAGAGGGAAGCCGACAGGGGGGGGGGACACACACGAAGGGGTCAGTTGTCCCGGACCCAGGGAGACAGGGGGCCCAAAATTGGGTTTTAATTACATTGTATGCATTGGATGGGGGGCCCTTTCACATGACTTTTGTCCTGGGCCCAGCAAAAGCTGTCAGCGGCCCTGCACACACACACACACACACACACACACACACACACACACACACACACACACACACACACACACACACACACACACACACACACACACACACACACACACACACACACACACACACAGCAGACACGCACACGCACACGCACACGCACACGCACATGCACACAGGGACATTACATAGCATACAAATAATACACTGGGAAGGCATAACCTACTTACAGCAGATCTGTAACTGAATGTTTTTCCATGTGTTAAAAACAACCCCAGTCTGTCTATGTATGCTATGCCTGCAAGGAGTACCAGTGTTCAACAGGCCTCTATTTCAAAGGGGAGCTTATGGAATGTATCTGCTGCCACCGTGTGGACAGTAATGGGTATTGCAAGTATGTGAAAATAGGTTGGCACAGATCCTTCTTTTTAAAGTTTTTTTCCCCTCTTTATTCGTTCAAAGGCATGATGACGTTTCAACTTTTCGAATTTCCTCAGATAGCTTAAGGAATCCGAGGAAGGAAACTGAGAAAAAAAAAGAAAAAACTTCCAAAGTGTGCAAACCTTTAAAACAAAACAAAACAAAATGTCACTTCTTTGTTCAGCACAGGGGCTGTTCCCAAGCTAAGCCAGAAGTAGGCTATTGCAAATATGTGCACATTATTGAGAGTGAGGCCATTGTTTAACTACACGACTGCAAGTTTGGTGCTCTTTGTAATAATAAAAATAAAACGATATGCCAGGGAACTCCTCACAACAAAACGATATATAATAAAGGTTGCCGGTTCCACTCCCGATCTGCCAGGTTGGTGGAGGGAGTAATTAACCAGTGCTCTCCCCCATCCTCCTCCTCCATGACTGAGGTACCCTGAGCATGGTGCCGTCCGGCCGCACTGCTCCCTTGGGGCACCGTTGAGACATGCAATGCAATATCGTTGTGTGCAGTGTACAGTGAACACTTCGGTGCTGTGGAGCACTGTGTCACAATGACTGTAGAAGAGTGCCTTGCATCCTGTCTAGTTTTTTTTAATGCAATGATGTTGAGTGTGCTGCCCTCTTGAGGCCAATGTACTGTACTGACAGGTAGGCTACTGCACACACTCTCACCTTGTTGCACCACAAAAGTAAATTGTAGGGATGCACCGATACCGATACTGGTATCGGTATCGGCTCCCGATACTGCTCATTATACTCGTACTCGTACTCGTCAAGCACTTGCCGATACCAGCTATGAGTACTACTATTACTCAAAACAATGCAAAATCTTGTCATGTTCTGTGGACTTGAAATCAGCATGGAAAAAAGTGCCACCTCATCCATTTACCAACATTTAAATCTACATGGAAATGGACAATAAAAATATCACAGGTGGAAAGAAACAAGGCCATGCATTTATTTTCATTGTATTTTGGTGGTAAAAGGTATCGGTATCGGTACTCGGTATCGGCAAGTACACACATTAATGTAGTCGTACTTGTATCGGTTTTCAAAAAAGTGGTATCGGTGCATCCCTAGTAAATTGAGCATATGCTGGTATTCATTCTCGCACAGGACTTGGACAAAAAAAGGCCCAGGAATACATGTGTGCCCCCCTGTGGATCAGTCAGTTACAAAATATATAAAGGCCTATAAATATAGGTCTATAAAAAGTAATGGTCGTGGGGACTTTTTATAATGACGAGTAGGACATAGCCCTGTGTCACTGTGTGTTGAATCCTGAATGATAACATGTCACCAGCATGGTTGCCAGATTGGGCGGGTGCCCGCCCAATTGGGCTACTTGGGATGAGCGTCTGCGGCTAAAAATGGGAAAAATTGGCCATTTGACTTTTTTTCAGCCGTTTTGGGCCCATAGAAGTCAATGTAATTTGTTGAATTTGGGCGGAATTTAGCACATTTAGACGGTTTTTGAGAACCTTTTGGGTGGTCAGACACATCTTGCAACACTGGTCACCAGAGCCTATTTCAGCTGTTGTACATGAATGAAAATGCCCTGCACCTCTTTTAGGCCCAGGTCATACACTGAATATGTGAAAATGTCTCTCCCGTTGATCGGGGGATGGGCCCGGCTGTCTGTCTATTGTTCCCACTGTAACTGAACGTTCACACACCCATTAGCCCAAGAGGTGTTCTGTGTGTGTAAGTGTGTGTGTGTGTGTGTGTGTGTGTGTGTGTGTGTGTGTGTGTCTTTCTTGCTCTCTCTCTCTCTCTCTCTCTCTCTCTCTCTCTCTCTCTCTCTCTCTCTCTGTGTGTGTGTGTGTGTGTGTGTGTGTGTGTGTGTGTGTGTGTGGGTGTGTGTGTGTGTGTGTGTGTGTGTGTGTGTGTGTGTGTGTGTGTGTGTGTGTGTGACATGTGCAAATAAACAATATACGATATATAGGCCTATCCTTATTGCAAAGTCAAAGCCTACAGATTATGGACTTATGTATTATCTCGGCCAAAAGCAAACAATAAAAAATCTGACCAGCATATTGTATTCTCGACTATAATAGACTTGGCCTACTCAGGGACGGATCATGACTCCATGGGCCCCTGGGCCAGATAACAAGAAAGGGCCCCCTCCAGATGTTAGAGACCCTATATTGTTGGACATTCAAGTGTTTTTCCCCTGAAAATATGTGAAAATAGAGTTGTTAAAAGTGTGATTTTACACAACATGAGAATGGAAATTTAGAGGATTGGGCTTCAGGGCCCTCTGGACTCTTGGGCCCCTGGGCCTGGGCCCGGTAGGCCCTTGCAGTAAATCCATCCTTGGGCCTACTTGTCTAACATAACGTGTTGCCATGATAGAAAGTTGTCTTTGAAGATTTTGATTATGTGCGTGAGGTGTATGAGTAACATCTGCTAAGAGAATTGTAATGTCATCACGAGTAGGCTGAATGCTAGCTTCATTTGAAATTAATGATATTTATTTAGGCCTATGTATTTATTTATTTAGCCAAATGGGTCCCTGAATGTTCTACCTGAAGGTAGGCGTATAGCCAAGCTTATTACAGCCAACCAAAAGTGTTTCTCAGTTGTACCACTTAAATCTTATCTGGAGCGAGCTTTCAATAGGCTAGCCTATAGAAAACTCATTTGGTTGTGGATTTAGATGCATGCCTGTTTTTGTCACGGGGGGTTAGTTGCGTTGCTTTACAATTAAAATACAATACCCAGCGGTCAGTGGGAAAAAAACTGCCGTACGGCCCGCCCTGTTGTACGATAGACGGCTCTGATTGGCTGACATTCACCAGGGGCAGACGGTGTCGTGAAATCATTTGTTCTTTTCGGGCAGAGAATACCCGGATGTTCAACCCTCCAAATATATTTCGACAGAAGGCGGGATAACCAGTTCAAATCAGGCGAAAGACTCGTTTGAATTACCGTCTCGCAGGATTTTGGTTCTTGCCTCTAAAGGATAAAAATGGTAAGTCTTCACCTAATGTTGGTTTTCTCCGGTTTAGTATGCACTTATTCTGGTTGAGGTATGAATTGTAAAAACTCTACGTTGCTTTACACGATTAAACAAAATCTCAAACACGGCTACACGGGGGTCGTCAGACAGCCCTCAACGTTATCAGAAAGCTAATGTTACGTTAGCATCTTTTCAGGATGATAGTTATTTGCCACAGTAGCCACACTCATCGCACAAACGTATTTTGTTAACCATAACCGTGTTTTCCTTAACTCTGCGTTTCCCTACTCTAGGCTGGCGGCAAAGCTGGAAAGGACTCTGGAAAGGCGAGGACAAAGGCCGTTTCGCGCTCACAGAGAGCCGGTCTCCAGGTCAGTTGTCTATCGCTGTATAAAAGCGCGCCTACGGTGCCATGCCAGCTAGCAACCATGCTAACTCCCCGGCACCAAGCCAGCATTCACCTGCCTGCATCTAATGCAATATTTATAACAACTTTTAGGCCTTCTTAGCACCGCATACTCATGGAAATGTTGTCTCACACTATGCGCAATAGATTTGTGCCATTTTACCGATGATTCTGCCACTAATAATGGGTCAAAAACCAGTGTTGTGGTTTGTTGTTGATTTTTGGCGCCCTGTCTGGTTGCTTGTGTGTTGTGCAGTTCCCGGTGGGTCGTATCCACAGACACCTGAAGTCCAGAACGACCAGCCACGGCAGGGTCGGAGCCACGGCAGCGGTCTACAGCGCGGCTATCCTCGAATACCTGACGGCCGAGGTATGTATGGGATCTTATCAAACAATAGCCAAAGCAAGTTAGTCAAGTTGACTCCCAACCCCTTCCGTTTTCCCGCTTTTTGCATGGGGATCAATTCAAGCGGAGTGAAGTAGCGTGGGTGGTGGTGATCCTCAGTCCCTATTGACTTTTCACCAAAATGCCCTGCATGAATGAATGAATGAATGAATGAATGAGACTCTAAAAAGACATGATTACATTTCCTTAACGCATTGCATCAGACGTTTTTTGTTTTATCTATGGGGTTTTTTGTGTGGTAGGGCCAGGTGCTTGAGTTGTGAAAGTGCCACGGATGGATGAATGAATGAGAATCTAAAACGATATGCTGATTATTCCATATTGCATCAGGCGAGTTTGTTTTAATTATAGGATGCTTTTTGGTGTGGTGGTTGCCAGGTGCTTGAGTTATAAAGTGAATAAAGTAAATACATTGATTGAGAGTCTAAAACGATATGCTGATAATTCGGCATTGCATCAGACGTTTCTGATTTTCATTATGGGATGCTTTTTGGTGTGGTGGTTGCCAGGTGCTTGTGTTGGCAGGAAACGCGGAGTCTTTTCACTTAGTGCCCTGGAAATGACACAATCATGTTTCTGCATTGCATCAGGCGAGTGTGTTTTAACTATGGGATGTTTTTTTGTGTGTGTGTGTGGCGGTTGCCAGGTGCTTGAGTTGGCAGGAAACGCGTCCAAGGATCTGAAGGTGAAGCGTATCACCCCTCGCCACTTGCAGCTCGCCATCCGAGGAGACGAGGAGTTGGACTCTCTCATCAAGGCGACCATCGCCGGAGGAGGTATGATTCATGCTTTTTTCCCCCTTCTCTACCTTTGTTTTTGTTATCTTTTATCCCCCTCCTTCGTCTGCATGTTCAGAGGGGGTATTTCATTGGGGCTACTCTAGGGATGCACCGATACTGGTATCGGTAGCCGATACTGCTCATTATACTCGTACTCGTCAAGCACTTGCCGATACCCGCTATGAGTACTACTATTACTCAAAACAATGCAAAATCTTGTCACATTCTGTGGACTTGAAAGCAGCATGGAAAAAAGTGCCACCTCATACATTTACTAACATTTAAATCTACATGGAAATATACAATAATAAACAAGGCCATGATTTATTTTCATTGTATTTTGGTGGTAAAAGGTATCGGTATCGGTACTCTGTATCAGCAAGTATACACATTAATATACTCGTACTTGTATCGGTTTTCAAAAAAGTGGTATCGGTGCATCCCTAGGCTACTCTGCCCAGTAAAGGCCAAGTGCAGGAGACTGAACTACACACATTATGTAAAAAAAAAAAAAAAAAAAAAAAAACCCGAGTTGGGACGACTGCATACACTTCTTTTTCCTACCTTGTTTTTGTCATCTTCTGTTTTGTATGCATGTTCAGAGGGGTTATTTCATTGGGGCTACTCTGCCCAGTTAAAGGAATAGGGCAGTAGGCTGAACTACACATTACGCCAAAAGGGTCAAAGAGTTTGGACTGGGAATGGTCCTTATTACTCTTCCTTTATGTTATGTGACTTAGCCTTATGGTCCAAATGTGTCCCTTTTTCGAGAATGGCTATGCCAAAGTTGCTGTAAGTACAATATCTTACCAAATGCCAAGGTTTTGAGGACTTCTTTTTTTGTTTCTCAGTTTCAATGTTCCAGCACTTTGCCTTTTTAGGGCAGTAGCCTAGTGGTCGAGGTCAGTTGTAATATTTAGAGGTGCAACGAAAATTCGGCTGCAGAAAATGTAAGACACTTTCGGTTTTCGTCCGAAAGCCAATTGAACGGCCGAATAGAAAATGAATTGAAAATGGGCATTAATTAAACTAATTTCAGTTCTACTCTAACATTTGAAGACATCAAATACACATTTATTTTCTTTCAAAAACATGTCAAAACATATACTGTAAACTGTAGATTTCAGCAATATTCTAAAATGGTGAAAAACCTAACTTTTGATCACTTGACTGAACTGTAATATTCGGTTTCGGTATTCGGCCAAGTGATTTATTTTTCGTTTTCGGCCACAATTTTTCATTTCGGTGCACCTCTAGTAATATTGTATGGTTACTATGTCTATTTACTTAGTAGATTGCACCACAGGAGCAGATGTCTGCTTTGTTTACTAGTGCTTCTTACCGCGCCCCATCATATCCGAAAGGTGCCAAAGGGAACATCACCATGAATCATGATTGCATGAATGCACTGCTTTCTTCAGGGGCAAATCTGAGCATCTCACCGTTTTAATAGCAATTCATTACATTCTAACTCAAGCCAAACACAATTGCTGCATTGGGGATAGATCTACGAAATGTGTAAAGGCTGCCATTGCTGGTGGGGAGGTGGACTTGAGGTTAGAGGGTTGCCGGTTCAAATCCCACCCTTGCCATGGTCCACACCTCCTCTCCCTCTGTGGCTGAAGTGCCCTTGAGCATCTAACCCAGGGCTGATAGTATTCAAGCTCCATGCCTGATTTCAGGCTTGACAGAGTTTGAAAAAATATAAAAACATTGATAATATTTAGCCATTAGGTTATTCTTATCTCAGAATGTGTTACAGGCTCAGGGTTTCCCTCTTCTATCAGGCTTGAGTAATGGTCATACACAGGCTATTAAATATTTGAATAACGTGTCAATTGGCCTACGTTACGTCACTATGCAGTATCTTGTCGTCGTCGTTAGAGCAGGGGAAAAAGTTCAGGCTCAGGATTTTTTTTCACCATCACCCCTGATCTAACCCCACATTGCTCCAGCGTCAGCTCAGTGTAATGTAACCACATTTTGTATTTGGCATTACGTTGCTAATATCTCCATTGTGTTCTCTTCCCCTCTCCAGGTGTCATCCCTCACATCCACAAGTCTCTGATCGGCAAGAAGGGCCAGCAGAAGACGGTATAACTCCCCACGGCCCGTCTCCTCTCCGCGATATCCGCATCCATGTCCAAGTCACGCTCTCTCTCTCAGGACTCAAGCGTGTGTTCCAACAACCTGGCTCAGTGCTGAACCTGGTTAAGTTAACATTGAGTTAAGTGGTCAATCGTCTTAATTCAAGAGCCCAAGTCATCATTTGCTTAACGAAATGACGCATGACACTGTGTGGCCCCTCTATCTATTTTCAACTTCGGGCTTCCATGAAACGTTGGGGGCCCACCTATGACACAATGAAAGAGTACAGTTCAAATGGTCAGCAGTGACTCATTGTTTTTATTTTTAGAAACCGATTTTAAGACCCTCATACTTTTCAGGGCTCACAGTTTGAGAATCACTGATTCGATAGAAGAGACTTAAGTTCTCTTCTTAAAGGGGTATGCCACTATTTTGGAGCTTAATACAGTTAAAATCGTTGGCTGGGGTTTATAAAGGTGGTAACGCGTCTTATTTTTCATGTTAAGTGTTGTCTTGCTTTAAGACAAGTTAAAAGAGGGAATATGTCGCTAAGCTAGTGAAAGTCAATGGATCCGTGTAGCATTGTAAACCACTTTATAAACCCCAGCCAATGATTTTAACTGTATTAAGCTCCAAAATAGTGGCATACCCCTTTAACTCAATGACACCTGTGGGCTATTTATTAGCAGGTTCGCCACTTCATGTTAGGTTAACTAAGTCAGGTTCACCACTTGTCCAAGTTCTTGGAATACCAGGACGGTGTGAGCTGGACGTGGTGGATCTCTCTCCTTTTTTGTATTTCTTGTTTTGGCTTTTATTGTCTGGTTGTGTAGCCGTGTAGTGTCCCCTGTACTCCCCCCATAGAGGTAGAAAATAACACTAGAGTGGACATGGCCATTCACGACAGCACTGGGAAGTGGCACATGGCGCCTCCCATTGTCTGTAGGTAGTGTAGGCACCTTCAGTCAATTCAAGTCAATGGAGAACACGCCCACCTCTGTTAAAAAATGGACTAAAACTGTGTGAATATGAAGTAACCCATTAATCAAAGACCAGATTTGAAATGTCAGGATAAATATCTACTTAAATCATATGAGTTGATGAAATACATCTAAAAATCAAATTATATTAATTCTGTACATATTTAGCAACACACTTCAACTATTGTCCTTGTAGAGTGTGTTGATGGACATTTTCACATTATTAAGTCATTTTTTGACAGCGGTGAGCCTCCCTCTCCATTCATTTTCATTTATCAGACCTACCCACAGATAATGGCCGCCACAGATTGCCATCAGAAGGGGGGCGGGGTCACCTCTAGTGTTATTTTCTACCTCTATGATTCCCCCTCTTCCCATCTTGAATTTGACTTGTACTATGCCCATTGCCCTTCGCTTTTTGCATTTACTCGTTCCTGCCTGGGGTGGTTTTTAAAACATGGCTTCAAAGAAGCTGGTTTTGTTTTTATTAATTTTTTCCTTGTTTAATTTTGTAAATGTTTTTTTTGGTACTGTAGTAGGTCATTGTAATCCTTTTTTGGTCTGTGTACATTTTATTTGGCATAAGACTTTATCCATTTGGGTCTTGAGTTTATGTGAATAAAGCTCAAAATTACACTGCCGGTATTGTGTCTTTGTCTTTTTAATGCACTCAAGGACTTGTGGCTTGATGCTAATGCGCCCATTTACTTCCAGTGATTGTGCTTAACAATGCTAAAACATTCATACCAATACATTTAAGTACTGTAAACACTGAAGAAATGATATGCACATTCATGAATAATGCTTGGAAACACTGCAAATACAGTATATGAAAATCAACAATTGGGGTGGGGTGGGCTGTTGCTTAAAGGGCCAGTTCAGTCAATTTCAACATGCAGTTGAAATGCTCGCACTACCCTGGACCTGTCAGTACCTGAGGTTTTTTTTTTTCTTCAGCCTTTTCCGAGATCTTGGTCATTGTAATGGGGACGGCGCTTTGTTTACATTAATTAAAAAAAAAATTATTCCCAAAAACATCCGAAAGGTTATACAACATCAGCAGACAACTAGCAAACAGCGGTACCTTTTGGGAAAATATTTGGAGTAGGCCTATGTTCACTTTTTGGAAAATGTAAACAAACGCTGCCCCCATCAGAATAGCTCATATCTCGGAAAGGGCTTAGCCGAAAAGTGTGGCATCACCAGGTACTGACAAGTCAAGGTTAGCGTGAGCAATACAACAGCATAATGAAATTCACTGAACTGTTGCTTAAAGTTGCTGTCTAAATAGTGCTGAATCGAATGAAGTCAAATGCAGAATGGATATGGGTTATCTTGGGTTGGAATTATGACTGTGATTTTGTTGTGAAATGTGGCCTTGGCAGCAGGGGCGCAACTACAGTATATGCACAGTATGCGTTGCAGGGGGGCGCCAAAGAGGACGTTTGAGGGCGCCAAATAATTAAGTGTTTTTTTTGGGAAGGGGGACACCAAAATAGTTCTTGCATACCCCCCCAGAAAAGAGTAGTTGCGCCCCTGCTTGGCAGAGTTTGAAAAAATAAAAACATTAATTAGGCATTCGGTTATTCTTATCTCAGAAAGTGTTACAGGTTCAGGGTTTTCTTCTATCCGGCTTGAATAGTGGTCATACACAGGCTATTAAATGTTTGAATAATGTGTCATATAGGCCTACGTTGCGTCACTATGCTGTATCTTGTCGTTAGAGCAGGGGAAAAAGTTCAGGCTCAGGATTTTTTTTCACCATCACCCCTGATTTTTAACCTGACCCTGTAAATCGGCTGCCATTTCACATTTCATCAGGGTTCCCACTGGTGCTTGAATTCCTTGAAAATGCTTGAATTTCAATTAAGTGTTTTCAAGGTTGTGAAAATGCTTGAATGTTTGGTGAAGTGCTTGAAAATGCTTGAAATTTGTGTCAAATCAAATTCAGTAAGCCAAATAATAGAAATAGATTGTTCAGGTACATCAAAAATCTGAGGGAGTGAGATGTCAGATGGGATTTGCCATTCGACAGCCTAAAATTGATTAGAATTAGAATTGTAGGGCAGTCGTGGGTGAGCGGTTAAGGCGTCAGACTTGCATCCCAGAGGTTGCCGCTTCGACTCCCGACCCGCCAGGTTGGTGGGGGGAGTAATCAACCAGTGCTCTCCTCCTCCATGACTGAGGTACCCTGAGCATGGTACTGTCCCACCGCACTGCTCCCCATGGGGCACCACTGAGGGCTGCCCCCTTGCACGGGTGAGGCATAAATGCAATTTCGTTGTGTGCAGTGTTCACTTGTGTGCTGTGGAGTGCTGTGTCACAATGACAATGGGAGTTGGAGTTTCCCAATGGGCTTTCACTTCACTTTAATGCAGGAAATTGCATCTAAAACCCACAAAATGTTCTGGGGGAGGAGCAGCACATGCCCTTCCCACGACCTATTTAAGGTGATGGAAAACTGAAAATTTGGTGCTTGAAGGTGGTTGAAAAGTGCTTGAATTTGTTAATGAAGAAGAAACCCTGTTTCATACTTCATTTAATTTTAACTGTCTTGTCTTTCTGACTGTATAATATGATTGCTGCAGAACCCACACAAATCCACAGAGTGGACTCATCCAAGCAGTGAGCTTTCATCTACAGTCTTTTAGTAGAGAAAATGCGCTCAACTCCGAAAAGTTTCTTACAAGGTCTTTGGGTGCGAGCAAACAGCAAATTTTAAAAGACGCCGAAGAAGGCTTAGGCTGAAACGTCTGTCTGTCTGCCATGCTAACCCAGTATTAAAAGTGCAAGAAACTGATCTGGGAGTGCAGCTTTTTTACCTTTCATCTACTGTATCTATCAAATGTTCTGCTGCATTTTAATCCTCTTTATATAATTATATAGAATTATTTCCATTTGATGTCGCACCCTTTGCACTGGAGAGAGGAGGTGCAACCTTTATGGGGATTGCCCAGTAGGTGGCAGTGTTGAACTTAAAGGGACACTGTGTGAGATTTTTAGTTGTTTATTTCCAGAATCCATGTTGCCCATTCACTAATGTTACCTTTTTCATGAATACTTACCACCAGCATCAAATTCTAAGTATTCATTATGACTGGAAATATGGCACTTTTCATACATGAAAAGGGGGATCTTCTCCATGGTCCGCCATTTTGAATTTCCAAAAATAGCCATTTTTAGCTGCAAAAATGACTCTACTTGGACCATACTAGAAAATATTTGTTTATTACTCAGTAAACTTTCATGGAAAGATCAAATTTGGCAATAGGCAACCCAGTTTCAATGAGCAGCATAGTTGCAGTACCTTTTTTGACCATTTCCTGCACAGTGTCCCTTTAATCAAAATTTTCATTAGGGAGATATCACAAACAATGACAAAAAAAATCACAACGGAGTGAAGATAAATGAATAAATACAAAAACAGCAGAAAAGGAGGGCGAGACATTGCATTGATTCATTTGCATAGCTCTCATTCCCAGACTTCTTTTGACATTGTCTTGCTGTGATTCGGTGGGTCCACGGTGTAGGACTATCAGAGTATTTATTTTATTCTGGCAGCCGTGATGTAATTGGTTAGGGACTAAGCTCTTAGATCACACTGTGGGTTGCAGGTTCAAGCCTCACCTTTACCACTCCCTTCTTCCGTCCATGGTTGAATTCAGCACCTTTGTGCAAGGCACCTAATTTCACATTGCTCCAGGGACTGTAACCAATACCCTGTAAATACTCAAGTCGATTTGGATATAGGCACGGGTGTCATTTTAGGTGGGGATGGTGGGGACATGCCTATACCACGTTTGAGATTAACCTATCTTATCCCCTTAACCTTTTCCAAAACATATAATGGAAATGATAGTTTAACCACCTTTTCCAAAACATATAATGGAAATGATAGTTTACCAAGACAATTTACCATAATGTCCCCACCACTTTCAAAGTCAAATATACACCTTTGGATATCAAGCGTAAGTGAGTACTGTAATGTAGCCTACTGTAATTACACAGGCCTACCACCTTCGCCAGTAAGATGAGACGTAACACTATTTGGCCACCAGGTGGCAGACTTCTCATTATCCCTAAAGGACATCTCAGCCAGGACATGGGACCTCTTAACTCCAGATCAGGGATAAAAAAGCAAGTTACGGATTAAACCCCAAACTCTTGTCAGCTTTTCTGTGCTCAGGAGGAGCCCGAGGCATAAAACCGTCTAACTGTTTTACGCCTCAAAAAACCGGTTGGTGTTTTTTTTTTTTTTTTGGTTGGTGGTGGCGCGCGCCTTCACGGAGCCTCTCCTGCAGCAGGAATGTCGCGCGCTTCGCCAGAGGGCTCCTGCACCAAACTGCACTTGTTCTCCTTCGCGACCGCCTCTCAACACAAACACACACACACACACTCACACCCTCAGTCGTCACAGGTTGGGACAGGTGCATGTGCGCTGCAGGTGCGTTTAGTGGCAACTTCAAATTTGCAACACCCTTGTGGCCCACCTGAACAATCGACTTGACTTGACTGAATCGTAGCCTACACGGATGGGGTAACCTCTTGGCTAGACGTGGTTCCTTATTTTTTATTATTATTGAAAGAATCTGACAGTGCGACACACAGTTTGGGTCACAACGTATTGACCACGGGGTATTGTGGATCTCAAGACTATTCCAGTTGAGACAAAAAAAAACTTAAAAAACATAAAAAAAACACAAAAAACGTATAAAACACAAAAAAGAAAATAATAAAAAGAAAAGACAAGAAAATGCATTTTAGACCAAGGTACTCAGACCAAGGCTTTGGCCAGTTTTTGTTAACGGACATACCTCACATCAGAATAAAGTATTTTGTTAACGGACATACCTCACATCAGAATAAAGTAGTCTATGCCCAAGTGAGGTATGTCCAAATGAGGCGCATCTTGCCACCAGGCAAGGCAGGCAGCCGCTTGGGGCCCCCAAGCCCCTAGATAGTAAATAACAGCCCCCACGTTACCACAGTAATTAGTCTAGGCTTATCCATAAACAGGTGATATAGGGGCGTCTGGGCCTAGCTACTGCACTGCCGCGGGTTTTACGCACGGTCTGGTGAGCGCGCGGCAGACGCTTCCTGTCATGGCTCGCTGTCATTGAGTGAAGGCGGTGTGCGCGTGTTGAATTAGGATCTTATATAAACATTTCCAACAAGGATAGCCCGTCACGGTCAAGCATTGATTGATGACAAAAAGGCTAGCCTAAACTAATGTAGTAGCATTAATAACGGTGGAACAGTCACAGATGAACAGCAAAAACCATCATCGACTAGTATAGGCTAAACATTAACGACTAAACATTGATTGAGGAACAGTCAATAACTGACTCGCCATGCTTGTGCACTTCAGGCACTATGTTTACGCACTGAAACATAGCCTTAATAGATTAATTAAGCACTAAAACATGGTTAATATATTAATTACGCACTGAAACATAGTGCATTCATTAATTACGCACTGAAACATAGCCTTAATATATTAATTACGCACTGAAACATAGCGTCTCTATTCATTAATTACGCACTGAAACTAAACGTGCATTAATATAATAATTGCTCACTGACACACAGTGCCTGAAGTGCACAAGTAGTCTACATGACCGTGTGTGTTTTGGGTAGGCTGGCTGGCAGGTAAATGTAGTCTACAGTCTGCTTGTACTGTATGCATTAGTATTAAGCCGGGTGGAGTTTGGACTGCTGACTGGCGAGGAGAGGCGTGTGCCACTAAGGAAGAGTTGGAGCTGTTGCTCAATTAAAAACATGAGTGTGTGTGGGGGGAAGAGAGAGAGAGAGCGAGAGAGAGAGAGAGAGAGAGAGAGAGAGAGAGAGAGAGAGAGAGAGAGAGAGAGAGAGAGAGAGAGAGAGAGGAGGGAGGGAGAGTAGAGAACAGGTGTATCCACTTTGTCACGCAGCCCAGAGCATTCGACACACCTGAGGAACACAGCAGCGTTCCACTCTGCTATTAGCACAGTCCGCCAGGTAAAAATGTGTCTTCTTAATTTGTACAGAATTTGTTTGAAGTGGATACCACGTGATAATTACGCATCGCAACAATAGACGGGGATTTTTGGGAGCACTGTCTCATCTCGTCTCGTCGCGTCGCTTTGTTATCTTGGAAAAATATCTCGCCAATTAAGCAACTCCGCTGCAAGGCTGTCAGTCAGGCTGCTAGGACCGAGGATATTACTGAAGCAGTTTCCATTTAGCTGTGAAGCGATGTGGAGGTAGCCTCGTTTGTGGGGAAGGAAGGAAGGGCAGTTTCCATCACAACCGAGCGCGTGGGCTATCCAGCAGCCTCTCCCACCTGCGTCGGCTTCTTCTGGAGGTTGCCAAGGATCCCGGAGTCGTTCCACCAGGGGATTTAAGTTTCGTCAAAGGATTTCTTGAAGACTTAACCGGCACATACAAAAAAACATGCTGCCCTGATATCCGATGTTAGAGACTCCAAAGCAGGAGTTTTGAAACTGTCTGTGGCAAAAACAATTCACCTTTCAAACTTTTAAACGTAGGATAAAACTTTGACCGTTGCGCAAGCGCACCGTCTGTCTGGATGATGCTGTCACGCCATCAAAACACGCTACGGCTCTACATCTGTTGGGCACTGAGTAAGTATTGACAACTTCTTTAGTTTGGGTATTGGCCTAGTCCTAAAGCTGTGTGTGTGTTAGGATTTATTTGAAGAGTTGTATAAAGTAGGCGTAATAGTACTGTTATCGATAGGCCTACTATTCTAGCAGTAAGATAGGCTATTACATGTTTGCAACGTTGTAATATAATACTGTTGTAGTTCCATTTAGTAGGCTACTTCTACTTTATAGGCCCATGTTTGTACCGCCGTTATTGGCTGAAGCTGTAGAGCAGGGTTACAAAAAACACATTTTAAGCTTCAGGAGCAGACTGGACGAACTGGTTTATAGCTCGGCGTGTGTTTGCACCTACATGTCTCTCTCTGACTGTGTGTGTGTGTGTGTTTGTGACTCAACCGACTGACAGGAACTCTGTGCACATCCCCCCTGACACACGCACACACACGCACACGCACGCACACACACACACACACACACACACACACACACACACACGCACACGCACGCACACACACACACACACACACTGAATCCACGGTATTAAGCTGTATTAAGCTACTTCATTTTCCTCAGCTGTGATGTAGACACTGTTCTCCTGTCAGCCATCCAGGTGTGTGTGTGTGTGTGTGTGTGTGTGTGTGTGTGTGTGTGTGTGTGTGTGTGTGTGTGTGTAGGTGTGTGTAGCTACCTGTATGCATGCACCAGGCTCAGGAAACCAGGTGACTAGTTGTTTACCACAGAAAATCACATGGCCTGTGTGTGTGTGCGTGTTTGTGATTGTGTGTGTGTGTGTACGTGATCAAACCCATTTGTGGCCTCAGATTTTCTGCTTAATTGGGTATTTTGTGATTGGCTTGAGAATATACACCGTCTACCTGTTAGTACCTTAGAGTCATGTGACAGTCTCTATGAGACTATGCATTCATATGTGTGTGTGTGTGTGTGTGAGCTGATGCATGTGTGGGAGATTGACATGATGTGTGTGACACACGCAGGGTGTGTGTGTGTTTACTCATCGCTGGAGACTTGATTGTGTGTGTGTGTGTGTGTGTGCCGGATGCTGACTCGGCTGGGCTGCTATGACAGTAATGTCGCACAGGCGGATTCCAGCACACACACACACACACCTGTCTCTCCCACTCCCACCCACACATCAGAACAACACACACACACACCTGTCTCTCCCACTCCCACCCACACATACACATCAGAACAACACACACACACACACCTTTGTCGGCATCCATCACCTGTCTCTCCCACGCCCACCTACCCACACACACCAGAATAACAGAGTGACGTGTCTCTCTCTCACACACCAGTCTCTTACATTACATTTCACTTAGCTGTTAAAGGCTTTTTTTATATCCAAAGCGATTTACAGTTATTTTAAGTACAAGGTATTGGTTACAGTCCCTGGGCAGTGTGTGGGTTAGTTTCTTTGCTCAAGGGCACTTCAGCCATGGAGTGAGATAGGGAATGGAAGGGTGGGATTCGAACCTGGAACCCTCTGATCTGAAGTCCACCTCCTTAACCACTGGGCCGCAGGTGCACGGCTTCTCTCTCCCGACTGAAAGAGACGCACAATAGAAAAAGAGGTGCTACTCACCTGGGCTAAACATTTGAATCATTTCAGCACAGGGGTGCATACCAATATGTGTCCTTGCCTCCTCCACTTGTGCTTGTCTCCTCGTCCCGCCTCCTGGCCCCTCCTCCGTGGAGAAAACGATAAAGTTTCCCAGCTGTCAGCCTCGCCACAACAACTTTTGAGGGACCGTTTTTCATTCACCATCCCAATTGCAAATGAGAAAAAGACTTTACAATTGAGCTTTTGCAAGATATTGAAATATAATGCTGTTGTCAGTGATGTCATCATGACGAGAAGCAAGTGGAGGAGGCAAGTGGAGGAGGCAAGGTCACATATTGGGATGCACTCCAGGTGTCAAAAGTAAAAGCACCACAAACTTGATCCAACCCGTGCAGAGTCAGCTGATTGTAAGACAAGGACACAGGTCTATGGGCTACTCAGACAAGATACCTTTGTTGGAAGGAAACTGTGTTTCTGTTTTTAAATTTTACTATTGACATCTCTGCATTTCAGAGCGCTGCCTTATGTCAGTTCACAACCTTCCACTTCCAACCTTTTCACATCTCCAGTTTGGAGAGGTTAGGGATGGCGAAAATGGAAAAAAAACTCTTAACCGGCTACTGAGACTCATTAACCGGTGGTCAACCGGTTAACCGGTAATCTTAAATTATACGACGTTCGCGTGCCTGATATGGATAGCACTGATTTTTTTTTATTTTATTTTTCACTTAAGACTTTTTTTAGCTGCGCAGACAAGACCTGCCATGTCCAGCCACTGTTGTCAGATGGAAAATGCTGAATTATTGTACTAAAACCTCAAAATAATCGTTTTTTGGGGGGCTTTTTGGGAGGAAATTGTTATTATAATTATTATTATTATTACAACCGGTTAACCGGTGGCAGAAAATTTTAACCGGTTATCGTTGATCTGGCCCTACTAGAGGTACGACACCACTGAGCTAAGGGTCTAGAGCAGGGGTGTCAAACTCATTTCAGTTCAGGGGTCACAACATGCAGCCAATTAGATCTCAAGTGGGCCGAACCGCACATTAAAGAAAGGTGCTGCTTACCCGGGCCAAACATTTGAATCATTTCAGCACAGGTGTACACAAGTGTAAAAGTAAAAGTACTTTCAAACTTTTCTAATTTCTTTATTAGAGGATAGCCTCTTGAGATAAAAATCGCGTTTTCGAGAGGGTCCTCAACTCCACAAACCACACACTTTTCATACCACAAACTTGATCCAATCAGTGCAGAATCAAGTCAGCTGATCATAAGACAAGTACACAGGTCTGCTGGTTACTCAGACCTGTCGGAAAGAAACTGTTCTTTTTCACTTTTACTTTTACTATTGACATCTCTGCATTTCAGAGCGCTGCCTTATGTCAGTTCACAACCTTCCAGTCACACCTCCAGTTTGGTATTGGGGGTAGAGGTACGACACCACTGAGCTGAAGGTCCAGAGCAGGGGTGCAGTGTTGCCAGATTGGGCTGGTTCCCGCCCAATTGGGCTGCTTAGGATGGCCGTGTGCGGGTAAAAATGGCATTTATCAGAAAAACCCGCCCACTTTTTGCCATAGAAATCAATAGAATTGGGCTGGATTTTGTGCTTCTAGGCGGGTTTTGACATTTTTTTGGGCTGGAAATAGTCAGCCTCATCTGGCAACCCTGCAGGGGTGTCAAACTCATTTCTGTTCAGGGGCCACAACATACAGACAATTAGATCTCAAGTGGGACGGACCAGACCAGTAATTGTGGAATGATGCCAATTTCTGCTTCCTATTGGAGTCACATTCACATGTTCACACAATCACACATAGGGTAGTCATGGGTAAGTGGTTAGGGCGCCAGACCTAGAGCCCAAAGGTTGCCGGTTCGACTCCCAACCCGCCAGGTTGGTGGGGCGAGTAATTAACCAGTGCTCTTCCCCATCCTCCTCCAAGACTGAGGCACCCTGAGTATGGTACCGTCCTGCCGCACTGCTCCCTTGGGCCGCCATTGGTGGCTGCCCCCTTGCAAGGATGAGGCATAAATGCAATTTCGTTGTGTGCACTTGTGTGCTGTGGAGTACTGTGTCATAATGACCATGGGAGTTGGAGTTTCACAGGTGGGCTTTCACTTTTCACTTCACTTCACATTGCTAGTCAATGATATGGAGGTGAATGTCAGCCGGCATATCAGGAGCATTGACTGGAAATTGTGAGCAAAAAAAGAAAGCAAAGAAAGCAGACTCATTCGGAAGTGGTGACAGCCTGAAATCTCAGACACCTGTAGCCACTTCATGTTGGGCAAGAGATTTACTGTTTTGAAATTCTTGGTTTTTTTTTTTGTTCCCCTCTACAAGTCCGGGGGCCAGATTAAACCATGTGGCGAGCCATATCCGTCCCCCTGGCCCTATGTTTGACACCCCTGGGCTAAAGGTCTAGTACAGTACTTCTCATTTGTAGTCTTTCATCCCATTGAATCCCATGGTAAGATGTGACTATTGAACTACAAATGACCGTCTGATAAACGGTAGCAGTGCAGAACAGTACATTTTCCAAACGTTAGTAAACCGCCCTCCCAAAGTTGGTCCCCATAGCTTTGTTCCACCCGTCTCGTTTTGACCTGTGAGTTGGGCAAAGGTTGCCATAGTGAGAGTAAAAGTAAACCTAAATTCATGGTGTAAGTACAACAATGACATCACAAAGCTGTTACACCATTTACACCATTGTACCTAATGAGAGAGATAGACTGTGTTGTTCCTGAAAAAGACTAAAATGACTGTGGGCAGCCGTGGTGAAAATGGTTTAACTTAGATCTTGAGCTTTAGCTTTAGATCACAGGGTTGCAGGTTCAAATCCCATGTTTACCTCCCCCTACACCTCCATCCATGGCTGAAGTGCCCTTGAGCAAGGCATCTAACCCCACATTGCTCCAGGGACTGTAACCAATACCCTGTAATATCTGTAGGTCGCTTTGGATAAAAAAAGTGGTAATGACCAAGCCTTAATCGGTTACCTAAGACTGTCTGCATTGTCATAGCAATGCTGTCATGATGTAGTTCAGCGTGTTCAGCAAAGAATGAATAGGCCCGTCGTCGGGGCCCATATGCAGTAAGAGGCAACAATGGACTGTTTGGTTAAGTTACTGGAGTGCAGGCTGAAGTGGTATAGTGGTGCTTTAACCCATTTCAGCCTAAGGCTCCTGCAAAAACGCCTGATGAATGCCTTAGCCCTTTTTTGGAAAAGGTAAAACCTATTTGGAAAAAGAAAACTTAAATATCTCAGCCTCCGAAGCACATAAAAACATGAAATAAATTGCATCTGGAATTAGAATTTGTTCATTCAGCTCTTATCCACATTTGTAATAGAAACACCCAAATTTCAAGATCCTGAATGCAGCGTATATGTCTCTCCAGGCGCCAAAGGTGAAACAATGTGCACAGCATCAGGCTAAAATGGGTTAAGCTGCTGAATGCTGAAGTGGTGTAGTAAGCTTAGTGCTT
This sequence comes from Engraulis encrasicolus, assembly GCF_034702125.1. NCBI lineage: Eukaryota > Metazoa > Chordata > Actinopteri > Clupeiformes > Engraulidae > Engraulis > Engraulis encrasicolus. Next base: position 47,813,025 of record NC_085877.1, read on the forward strand.
TAAGTTGATGAGGATCAATAATTGGTAAGGTGTTTGTGAGTGTTATGAAAGCGAAAGTGTGAAAGCCCAACTGGGAAATCCCAACTCCCATTGTTACACAGCACTCCACAGTACACAACGAAATTGCATTTATGCCTCACCCGTACAAGGGGGCAGCCCCTAATGGCGCCCCAAAGGAGCAGTGCGGCAGGATGGTACCATGCTCAGGGTACCTCATCCATGGAGGAGGATGGGGCAGAGCATTGGTTGATTACTCCCCCCACCAACCTGGCGGGTCAGGAGTCAAAACGGCAACCTTTGGGCTACAAGTCTGACGCCCTAACCGCTTACCCATGACTGCCCATAGCAGTCTTGTAGTGACTAGTAATTAGTGCGTTAAGTTGATGAGGACTGATGAAGTGGTATGTGAGTGTTATCTTGTAATTAGTAATAAGAGTATTACGTACCATTAAGAGCATTACGTGATAATGATTATACTACTCAAGTGAAGGGTTAAGGTGTCTATGTTTAGTGCGTTAGGTTGGCCTGGGTTGCCTGGTAAAGTGGTGCTGAGTGATATCTTTGTTGTCTGCTGTGTGGTATGGAATGTCAGGTGTCTGGTTAAGTGGTGGTGAGTGATATCGTAGTTGTCTGGTATTCTCTGGAGGGCTTCCCTACAATCTAAGAACGCAGTAACTCTGAAAACGGCAAACTGAGAAAAAAGGCTTCAAAGTTTCCCATATGGCGCGACAACTGTGTTGTCGGTACACACTTCCTGGTAATGCTTGTTTAGGATAGAAATTTAATGCATACAAAAAACAAACAAAACAAAAAAACATTTATGTGTCTTTTTGCCACAAAAAACAGAGTTACTGCGTTCTTGGCTGGTATTACTGCCACAAAATGGAGTTACTGCAGGAGTTACTGCGTTCTTAGCTAGTATTACTGTCTACTCTCAAACCAGTCCCATTGGAACGTGCAGCAGTAACTCGCCGACTTCCTGCGTTTTTGTTTTGTACGATATAACCTTTAATACAACAGGCAGTAACTTTTTTTGGTCATTTTTGCACTTTCAAAATGAGTTTTCTCCAAAACGGGACGGTGTTGGACCACCATTTTATGACACAAGACAAATGAGGTAGTTTAAAACCCATTCCTGAAAAAAAAAAAAATTGAGTTACTGCGTTCTTGTTTTGCACGGCAGAGGGGTGAAGTTGTCTAGTGGTAGTGCGTTAAGTTGGGCTGGGTCTCTCTGGTTAAGTTAAAGTTAAGTGGGGGTGTGAGATAGTTGTCTGGTATTCTATTCAAATACCATCTCGTTGTCTTGTGTCTTGTGCGTTAAGTTGATGAGGATCAATTGGTAAAGTTGTAGTAATTTGTAATTACAGTGATTGCCCAAGGGAGGGGTGAAGGTGTCTGGTTGTGCGTTAGGGTTGGGCTGGGTCTCTCTGGTAAAGGGCTGGTGAGAGATAACTTAGTTGTCTGGTATTGTCTGGAGGGGTTTGCTGCTGTAGAGTCTGTTCTTGTCAGGTGTGTGTGTGTGTGTGTGTGTGTGTGTGTGTGTGTGTGTGTGTGTGTGCGTGCGTGTGTGTGGCCTTTATAGTCTGCTCTTCTCTATGAAGGGGTTTGTACAACCTGCCGCTGCCCAGACACCGTGTCGTTGTTGTCTGGTGACAATACAGGTGACAAAGCTTTCAGACTGATGATGAGCCAAACAGATAAGTGACTGAGTGTGGAGACAGACAAGGGGTGGTCATGGGTAAGCGGTTAGGGCGTCAGACTTGTAACCCAAAGGTTGCCGGTTCGACTCCCGACCAGCCAGGTTGGTGGGTGGAGTAATTAAAGGGGTATGCCACTATTTTGGGGCTTAATACAGTTAAAATCGTTGGCTGGGGTTTATAAAGGTGGTAAAGTGTCTTATTTTTCAAGGTAAGCGTTGTCTTGCTTTTCATGCTACACGGATCCATTGACTTTCCCTAGCTTAGCGACATATTGCCTTTTTTCACTTGTCTTAAAGCAAGACAACGCTTAACATTTTACGCACCACTTTACCACCTTTATAAACCCCAGCCAACGATTTTAACTGTATTAAGCCCCAAAATAGTGGCATACCCCTTTAACCAGTGCTCTACCCCATCCTCCTCCATGACTGAGGTATCCTGAGCATGTAGGAAAGGGAGATATCCTCCCTGCTCCTGTACTTCACAATCTGGTGCGTCACAGGAAAGGACTAGTAATAGCAGGCAAGGAAGAGAGTCACCGGAGCCTCTTCAGATGTGGAAAAATTACAGTTTTATTGGGCAAGTGGCAAGACTAACGTTTCAACGTTGTCACATCTTCTTCAGAGTCAATATGGCATGGTACCGTCCCGTCGCACTGTTCCCTTTCAAGTGCCATTGCGGGCTGCCCCCTTGCACGGCTGAGGCATAAATGCAATGTTGTTGTGTGCAGTGGGCACTTGTGTGCCGTGGAGTGTTGTGCCACAATGAAAATTCATGGCTGAGCATCTGTGGAATGATTTTTCACACATGCTAGATAAGGGAAAGGGTGACTAGTCCCAAATGAGCAATTTCCCCATCACCCTTCCAGAGATACAAGCAAAGTCCTCTCCCACCCACCTGATTGATCCAGCCCAGCCCAGCCCTCCACGTTTCTCCACATGGTTGGCATTCCAGCCAGTCTGTCTTCGTCCCTTTAAGACAACTCAGTGTCCCACCACGTCTGTCATGGTTGACATGCCAGCCAGTCTGTCTTTGTCTTCATGGGACCCAGTGTTTATGCCTTTCACCACCTCATAAGCAACCCACACCAAATACACAGCGCCATTTACCCACGTTACACCTACCCAACCCGCCCTGAATGGCCCAGTCCAACCTATCACGTCTGTCATTTTAGAGTCATTCAAGAGTTTTAAGCAGATTTTTTTTTTTCGCCTCAAAAATTACACAGGCCTGAAGTGACAATGAAGGAGTGTGCGAGTGCGTGTACGTGTACATGTGTGTGTGTGTGTGGGTGTGTGTGCACGTGTGAGTGTGTGTGTGTGTGTGGGTGTGTGTGCACGTGTGAGTGTGTGTGCGTTTGTGACCCAATCAACGAAACATCACAAGGTGAAGTCTCACTAAATCTGCCATGGTTGACATGCCGGCCTGTCTGTGTCTTCATCTCAACCCCCTCCTTTCTCATAAGCAACCCGCCCCAAACTCATGGCACTATTTAAACCCAAGGAAGAAAAATCCGCACTCACAAACTGCGTCTCATTATTTATTTATATTACCACCATGTCCAAAAAGCAAACGCGCTTCGGCTATCAAGCCTTCATCAGTGCGTGGTTAGCTTTTGGACATGGTGGTCATATAAATAAATAATGAGACGCAGTTTGTGAGTGCGGATTTTTCTTCCTTAAGTTGATACATTTTATCGCGCACCCAAAGACTTTCATTTTTCCAAGAAGTTGAGCGCGTCCTTTGCCAAAACTTGAGGACTATTTAAACCCAACTTATCCCTAAGGGGCCCAATCATTAGGAGGTGAGGTCCCCACTAGAGGATGACATTGTTCAGGAATTCCCGTGGGTCCCATGGGAGTCAAAACTTTAAAGATGAACGGGAGCGGGCAGGAGCGTGAATAAAGATGAATGGGAGCGGGCAGGAGCGGGAATAAAAATGAACGTGAGCGGGAATGCCGCTTATTTTTTCTTTAAAAAACAAACAAAAAAGCCTGATTTTTTTGACGAAACGGGATTGGGGTTGATTTTGAGTGGGAGTGGGCAGGATTGGGAGACATTCTTTTCAGGAGTGGACGGGATGGGATTTGTTTCTTTTACTCCAGTCCGGGATGGGACGGGATGGGATTTTTTTTCTGGGACCGGGATGGGATGGGAGTGAAAATCCACTCCCGTGTCGTGCTCTAGTCCAGTGTTTCCCAACCAGGGGTACGTGTACCACTAGGGGTACGCGAGCACACTGTAGGGGGTACTTAAAAAATGCTATTGTTAAAACAAATGTATGGAGCAGTCACATCAGGAAAGAGAAAGCGATATAGAACATGAATTTGGGGGTACTCATGGCACAACTAAGAGGCTTAGGGGGTACGCGAGACAAAAAAGGTTGGGAAACACTGCTCTAGTCCCCACCCGTACCTACTGTCCAACTCTTCATTAGAGATGGGATTTATGGCTCTTTTTCGGGATCCGGATCTTAGTGGCTCGTTCCTTTCAAAGAGCCGTTCAAAAAACTGGCTCTTTTGGCTCTTTTTTAAATTATTTATTCAGTGTTAAAAATGTAATATTTTGACTCCTCCTCAAGGTAATGTTGTCCAAACAACAACTGATTATTCTCCTGCTTATAAAGACCGTTTTTGCCTCTCTTTGAGGCAAACAATTGTGTTTTTTCCCAAATTTAATTACTCTGGTCGAGGTCACGTGCTTAAAATGAATGAAAATTGAACGAAATAACGGTCGAGTGGCTCCCCCAGCTGTGATCCGGTTCCCATCGTTCACTTCAGAGAGCCGTTCAAAAGAACGGATCGTTCATGAACGACACACCTCTACTCTACATGTTTCTCCACATGGTTGGAATTCCATCCATGTCTTTCTCCCTATAAGACAACGCGGTGTCCCACGACGTCTGTCCTGGTTGACATACATAACTGGCCTGTCTGGCTTCGTCAGCATGGTCATGAAACATTGACATTATTGGGGCTGTCTTTTAACATAACTGAATGTCACCTAATGGCAACAATCATAACATGTTCATGACCTAGAAATAATGTTTATAACACGTCCATGACTGCTTTAAGACACTGTGCAGGAAATGGTCAAAAAAGGTACTGCAACTATGCTGCTCATTGAAACTAGGTTGGCTATCGCCAAATTTGATATTTACATGAAAGTTTACTAAGTAATAAACAAATATTTTCTAGTGTGGTCCAAGTAGAGTCATTTTTGCAGCTAAAAATGGCTATTTTTGGAAATTCAAAATGGCGGACCATGGAGAAGATCCCCCTTTTCATGTATGAAAAGTGCAATTTTTCCAGTCATAATGAATACTTAAAATTTGATCGTGGTGTTAAGTATTCATGAAAAAGGTAACATTAGTGAATGGGCAGCATGAATTCTGGAAATAAACAACTAAAAATCTCAC
>NC_085877.1:47840642-47845642 GCF_034702125.1 Engraulis encrasicolus
GTCTCTCTCTCGCTCGCTCTCTCTCTTTCTCTCTCTCTCTCACCCCACCCTCTCTCTCTCTCTCAATCGAAACATCACTCCTTTCACTGCTTTGAAGACTTGAATACCTGAATGATCTCTCTCTCTCTCTCTCTCTCTCTCTCTCTCTCTCTCTCTCTCTCTCTCTCTCTCTCAAAACATCACTCCTCTAAACACCCTGTGTCTGTCTTAAAAGGTTCCTCCTTTAAACGCTTTGACATTTGATTTGAGAGTTCCCTTATTGCCCTCTGATGAACCTGTTGTTGCTGTAGGTGGTTGCCGAGGGCGACCAGGTAGCAGGTAGTCAGAGGCTGCAGTGTTTTCAGTGTTGCCAGATGCGCATTGTTAATCAAGGGAGTTGTAGGTTTGAATCCCACCTTTGGTCAACTTGGGTAGTTGTAGGTTTGAATCCCACCTGACCTCTCCCTACACCTCCAGCCATGGCTGCAGTGCCCTTGAGCAAGGAACCTAACCTCACATTGCTCCAGGGACTGTAACCAATACCCTTGAGCAAGGCACCTAACCCCACATTGCTATAACCAACAACTGTAACCAATACCCTGTCCATAACAACTGTAACCAATACCCTGTCCATAACAACTGTAACAAATACCCTGTCCATAACAACTGTAACCAATACCCTGTCCATAACAACTGTAACCAATACCCTGTCCATAACAACTGTAACCAATACCCTGCCCATAACAACTGGAGTTGCTTTGGGTAAAAACATCAACCAAGTGTAATGTAATCAAGTCAAGTCAAGTTGGTTTTATTGTCAATTTCTTTACATGCACTGGTCATACAAAGAATTTGAAATTACGTTTCTTGCTTTCCCATGCAGACATAGACTAAGCTAGGTAAGGACATAAACAGTATAGACATAGACAGTACTCATACATGGACATAAGACAGTATGGACATAGACAGTGCTCATACAGACATTTAAAGTGCAAGACTGGACAACAGAAGACTTGTAGAGAACATACATTAAGAGGAGGTAATTGTTGTGCTTTTTCTAAAAGTCCTTTGTAGCGTTCTGACATAGTAATCGTACTTGTACCATAAGTTTGTCCGTTTTGTCCTCTGAACGACCAAACAAACATGATGAATGATCATTTCAGAGTTCACGATATGAATTACTTTATATCACGATAACGATATATATCACGATATAGCACAATTACATATGTCTTCAGTTATTCTCTTTATTTGCTCTTTATTTTCTCATGTCGCAAAACAAGCTGTCTTTAAAATGGATCTTTTTATTGTTATTTTTACAGTTACATGAACTTATAGTGTGTATTGTGACAACATGAAATGTAATTAAATGATATTCAATTGTATACAACTGATAAAATTACTATCACGATATAAACGATATAGGAGAAAGGTCACGAAATAGACTTTTATATCACGATAACGATATATATCGTCATATTGCCCAGCCCTAATTTGTAACATAATTTTGTCAGTTTTGTCCTCTGAACGACCAAACAAACATGATGAATGATCATTTCAGAGTTCTCATTCAGTTAATTTAGTTGTCTTGAAACAACCATTTGGTTCTTGAACGATAATGTCTTCCCAGAAACCACCCAAAAAACGATAATTTTGGGGTTTCGGTACGATAGTTCAGCCTTTTCCATCTGGCACCACTTTGTGTGTTAGATTACCTGCAGTCAGCACAGAGGATAAACTGTGACTGCTGTAAGAAGATTAAGTGTTTAAAATGACAAAGAAATGTCAGTGTAGGTGGAAGGTTATGTGAAGTTTCAAATGACACACTTCATTAAAATGACACACATCATTATCTAGTGTCAGCTGATGTGTCAAGACAAGGTGTTTCACAACCACAGTCATTTTTTTAATGAAAGCCCATTGGGAAACTCCAACTCCCATTGTCATTGTGACACAGCACTCCACAGCACACAAGTGCACACTGCACACTGCACACAACGAAATTGCATTTATGCCTCACCCGTGCAAGGGGGCAGCCCTCAGTGGCGCCCCATGGGGAGCAGTGCGGTGGGACGGTACCATGCTCAGGGTACCTCAGTCATGGAGGAGGATGGGGGAGAGCACTGGTTGATTACTCCCCCCACCAACCTGGCGGGTCGGGAGTCGAACCGGCAACCTCTGGGATGCAAGTCTGACGCCCTAACCGCTCACCCATGACTGCCCTAATCCTCCCTGTCCCCTCCTTAGTTTAGTTTAGCTTAGTTTAGCTTAGTTTAGTTTAGTTTAGTTTAGTTTAGTTTAGTTTAGTTTAGTTTAGTTTAGTTTAGTGGTTTATTTGACAGGGGCCATGTACAGGACAACTCCAGTACCAGAGTTAGCTACAAAGCTAATTTGCATCCGTGGTCCCTCTCTCCCTGTTTCTCTCTATGATTACTCCTCTCTCTCATGTCTATTTGGGCCTGTTTCTCTCTTGTAATGTATATTTATACCTCTATTTTCCTCACCCCTGATGCCACCAGGGGCCACACCTGAGCGCCCAATCTCTGTGTGACTATCTATGACTTGTGCTAGGCCCAGCCACTATAGACCTTACGCATCTAAGAATCCTGGTCCTAACCTACGTTGACCTTATGACTCTACGATCTCTATCTATCTCTTCTTCCTCTGCCCTCCTGCTATTTCTGCCTCTCCTCTATACCTCTCCTTTTAAATCCATCTCTAGCAATTGTGTTTTTTCCCATTTGTTAAGCACTTTGAGTTACATGCCTTGTATGACACAGTGCTATACAAATACAATTATTATTATTATTATTATTATACCTGTCTCCCCTCAGTGCGGCCCATCTCTAACATAGTCTCCAACCTTTTTTGTCTCGTGTAACCTCTAGATCACTTAATGTGACTCGGCTCCATACCGGTACATTTGTAAATATTCAACAAGCAAACCTCCTGCAGTGTGCTCACGTACTCCTCAAACCTCCTGCAGTGTGCTCACGTACTCCTCAAACCTCCTGCAGTGTGCTCACATAAAGCGAACCTCCTGCAGTGTGCTCACGTACTCCTCAAACCTCCTGCAGTGTGCTCACGTACTCCTCAAACCTCCTGCAGTGTGCTCACGTACTCCTCAAACCTCCTGCAGTGTGCTCACATACTCCTTGTGGTACATGGGCACCTGGTTGGGACACTGCTGTATGTCTGACATACCTCTCTCCTCTCACTCTCTGTCTCATCTCTCTCTCACTCACTCTCTTTCTCTCCCTGTTGTTTCTCTCCTCTCTTCTCTCTCTCTCTCTCTCTCTCTCTCTCTCTCTCTCTCTTTCTCTCTCTGTTGTTTCTCTCCTCTCTTCTCTCTCTCTCTCTGTACACACCTGTGTGTCTGACATGCCTCTCTTTCTCTTTCTCTCTCTCTCTCTCTCTCTCTCTCTCTCTCTGTTGTATTTCTCTCTCCCCTCAGGTCGTCCCATCTCCAATATAGAGCCTGTGCAGCTGATTGAAGGCCAGACGTTTCGAGCAGCAGCCACGTGTCGCTCTGTAGGCTGGCCTCAACCGCGCCTCACATGGTCCACAGGTACATTAATAATAATAATAATAATAATAATAATAATAATAATAATAATAATAATAATAATAATAATAATAATAATAATAATGATAACTTTATTTGCTGGCCTCAACCCTGCCTCACCTGGTCCACAGGTATGCCTACACATTCAGTATTTGCTAAAAGATTGATCTTTTGGCGGTGTAAGTGTCAGAACATTCTGCACAAAAATGTGTAGGGCTCTAAATTAACACCAGCCAACCGGCCAAATGCTGGTACAATTTCAGTTTGGCTGGTAGAAATGATCAAGTTACTATCCACTTTGACATACAAGTGAGTGTGTGTTTGGCTAGTAAGATTACATACAACATCTAGTCTCCATTTTGGCTGGTGAGGGAAAAAGTTAATTTAGAGCCCTGAAAAATATGTGTTCTACAACAATGCAAGGTTCTATAATTCTACATTATATTCTATGGAGCCCAACATTCTTTGGAACTCACAATGTCCAAACACATGAGAAAGTAGCCTACTGGTACACTTTTAGGGTGATGATACACAGGGCAACTTTTGAGCAAAGTTTTTGGGCGACGGTGCTGGAAAATGTTGTGTGGACTTTTAATCACTACTACACTTTGATCAAGAGAACTTGTATCAGCAACAGAACACATGTTTTAATCATTTTACCAGAAAATTAAGAGACATGTTCTTGCCCGGCAACATTTTTCAAAACTTTGCCCTGTATATCATTACCTTTAGAGGTTACGTACCTAAAACTCACTTTACTTCCAGATATGAAAATGGGAAATTTTCGGTTTTCATACATGAAAAGGTGGATCATCTCCATGTCTGCCATTTTTGAATTTTCAGAAAATCAAATTTTAAGCTGCAAAACTTACTGTATAGTACATTTTAGTTTAGTACTTTATAAATATTCGTCAAAAGACCATAGTTGAAATGACCAGCATAGCTGCAATCCATACTCTGAACACAATCCTACATAGTGCATCTTTAAAACTTACTTACTTTCTTTCCTTCCATATGAAGCAGGCCAGAGTCAGAACAGGAGTGTGGACGTACTGTGCTATATAAATACATTATAATATGTTATAATCCGTATGTTATTGTTATAATATAAGTTATTTTTGTTGTTGTTTACCTCCAGATGTTGCAGGCCAGGGTCAGAACAGGAGTGTGGATGCCCGCACGGTGTCCAGCGTCTTCTCTCTCCACCCCCTACGCAGCCTGGACGGGCGCCAGCTCGACTGCCTCGTGTGGCACCCCACATTCACACAGCCACAGCGAATAGCAAACAGGATTGTTGTCCTCTGTAAGTAAATACCTCTCTGATTGGTTCCCATTCAGCCAGCCACAGCGAATAGCAAACAAGATTGTTGTCCTCTGTAAGTAAATACCTCTCTGATTGGTTCCCATTCACCCAGCCACAGCGAATAGCAAACAGGATTGTTGTCCTCTGTAAGTA
>NC_085877.1:47863142-47865642 GCF_034702125.1 Engraulis encrasicolus
GCTTACTGCCACACTGCCTGCACTGGCCGCTTCCAAAGTTCTTTCACTCCATGCAGCAATTGGGGTTGTGAAAGACTTACTGAAAAACCTAGGCTAGAGATGCACCAGATCCTGATCTTTAGGTAACTGCCGGATACCGGATCCACTGCTTAAGATCCTGCCGGATCCGGATCCTGTGAAAAACCCTATTATCCTGCCGGATCTGGAACCGGATCTTGGATCCTGAGCATCTCTAGAATAAAGTCTCCCAAACGGCACGGTTGACCCACCTCCCTCAGTTTGCTACTGGTCGAGGGCAGAAAAGGCTGTGCCGCAGTTTGAAACCAAACATTTTCTTATTCCCAATAGAACGTCATTGCCTTGAACACGCCTCTACCCAGGGCCGTTGGAGCTGCTTAAAGTTGATTGGTTTCTTTCAAAGTTGGTGGAGCTCCCGAGTTCTCCGGAGCTCAGAAAGTATTTGCATTGCTCTTGAGCTGACTAGTAGCAACGCCGAAGGTGTTGCGTCACTAGGAGGGCGCGGCCTGGGTAGTCACTCTGGAGGCCGAGAAAGAAAATAATGGAAAAAAGAAACACAATCTTAAACATCTTAAAACACACAAACTCATTGCTCTCTCTCCCTCTCCCTCTCCCTCTCCTTCTCCATCTCCCTCTCTCTCTCTCTCTCTCTCTCTCTCTCTCTCTCTCTCTCTCTCTCTCTCTCTTTCTCTCTCTGACACACACAGGAGCGCCCCCGGTCATGGCACAGTCGTTCCACACTGGGGGGTCTGGATGCGCTGGGCAGAATGCGCTGGGCAGAAGCTGCGCCCGCCACCCCCACACCCTCAAACACACACACTCCTCACACTCCCACACACACACGCACACACACTCCCACACACACCATCTCTCCCCTAGCGATGGATAACCGCTCGCGTGACAGCCTGTCTACTCTGGTGGGTTCCATTCGTTGGGTCGTGTTGGGGCTCATGGGTCGTCTGTAAACATACACACACACACACACACATTCGCTAACTCGCGTGACAGTCTGTCTAGTCTGGTGGGTTCTATTCGTTGGGCCGCATTGGGGTTTGCGGGTCGTCTCACCTTTAAACACACACAGGGTAGTCATGGGTATTGGTTAAAGTCCCTGGAGCAGTGTGGGGTTAAGTACCTTGCTCATGGGTATTGGTTACAGTCCCTGGAGCAGTGTGGGGTTAGGTGCCTTGCTCATATATTAATTAACCAATATAATTAATTAACCAATTAACCAGTGCTCTCCCCCATCCTCCTCCATGACTGAGCATGGTACCGTCCCGCTGCACTGCCCTCTTCCGGGTGCCATTGGGGTCTGCACCCTTACACGGGGGCAATTTCGTTGTGTGCAGTGTGCACTTGTGTGCTGTGGAGTGCTGTGTGACAATGACAATGGGAGCTGGGATTTCACCACACACACGCACACGCAAACACACACACACACACACACACACACACACACACACACACACACACACACACACACACACACACACACACACACACACACACACACACACACACACACACACACACACAATGACACGACAGTCTCTCTATGCTGGTGGATTCAATGGTCGGGTGGATGGATCATGGATGGGATGGGTCTACAACAATTCTCGCCTCTAAACACATACACACACACTCTCTTCACTCTCTTTTCCTCACACACAGGATCTTGGTTTGCGGGACAGTTGCTGTACTCTGGGCTGATGGGTCATCTACAACGCCTCCGACTTCTATAAACACACACACACACACACACACTGTCACACACAGGAGTGTCCTGGCTCGTGTTGGCCTCTGGTGCGTTGGATTCATTTGGGAAGACGGGTTACCTCCTGCCTCTGAACACACACACACCAACACACACTCCACTAACGCATCTTCTCTTCCTCTCTCTCTCTCTCCCTCTCCCTCTCTCTCTCTCCCTCTCTCTCTCTCTCTCTCTCTCTCTCTCTCTCTACTTCTTTCTCTTTCTTTATCTATCACTTTCTCTTGCTCCCTCTCTCTCTCTCTCTTATCTCATTCTTTCTCTCTCTCTCTCTCTCTCTGTCCCCCTCCTACCTCTCTATCTCTCTCTGTCTGTCTCTCTATCTCTGTCATCCCCCACTTCTCTCTCTCTCTCTCTCTCTCTACTTCTCTCACATACAGGAGCGTCCTCGTTCGAGAGACAGTCGCTCGACTCTGGGAGGTCTGGACGCGCTGGGCAGACCGGTCATCTACAACACGTCACGACGTGGACGAGAGTCGAGAACCAGCAGAGACCTGGAGAGAGAGAGGGAAGAACAGAGGAACCGAGTGGAGAGCTACGTCAGAAACAGCACCGTTAACATGGTGAGAGAGAGAGAGAGAGAGAGAGAGAGAGAGAGAGAGAGAGAGAGAGAGAGAGAGAGAGAGACTTTGACTTTTAAAATCCCTTTATTGAACCAACCATGGCCCACACATCCACCAAAACAACCCCACCTCCCACCCCACCCTACCC
>NC_085877.1:47878142-47880642 GCF_034702125.1 Engraulis encrasicolus
GGCAATAGATACTGCATTGTCTTCTCGTGGTTTCACATACAACTTCACACCTTTCATATGCGACACAGAGACTGAATAAGCAGATGAGGTAGTGTATCCTGCAGCAGCCTACTGAAAACACTTGTGGCTTGTGTCACCTGCATGAGGTATCTAGGCCTGTGTGTGTGTGTGTGTGTGTATGTGTGTGTGTGTGTGTGTGTGTGTGTATGTGTGTCACCTGAGGTATCGACTAGCTGCCATGTTTTGCATGAAACCCACAGCCATGTAGCTTCCTCATCTATGACACACACACAGGCACACACGCACGCAGTCACACACGCACGCACACACACACAGGCACGCACGCACACAGACACACACACACACACACACACACACACACACACACACACACACACACACACACACACACACACACACACACACACACACACACACACACACACACACACACACATGTGCACACACACACACACGCACGCACACACACACCAACTGACAGTTGTATGATGCTGCAGCAGTGACAGAGAGCCATGCTGTAACCGCATAGTCAGTTAGCTCTGTAGTCTCCTGCTGTTGCTGCTGTGTGCATGTGTCTGTGTGCGTGTGTGTGTGTTTGAGTGGCACCATATAACTGTCAGGTGGTGTGTGTGTGTGTGTGTGTGTGTGTGTGTGTGTGTGTGTGTGTGTGTGTGTGTGTGTGTGTGTGTGTGTGTGTGTGTGTGTGTGTGTGTGTGCCGTGTGCCGTTGCTGCTGCTGCATGTGCCTCCCGCCCTCGGAATCTCGCGCACAGATGTGTCTCATCACCACGCGGCTGGCGGGAAAGAAGGCTGCAGCAGAGGATTCTGTTCTGCAGCGCGCGAGAGAGAGAGAGAGAGAAGAGAGGGAGAGAGAGAGAGAGAGAGAAGAGAGAGAGAGAGAGAGAGAGAGAGAGAGAGAGAGAGAGAGAGAGAGAGAGAGAGAGAGAGAGAGAGAAACCTCCTCCCCCTGCCTGACTGACTGTAGCCTACTAGATTTGGATTTGGTGCAGCTGTTTAGAGAGAGAGAGAGAGAGAGAGAGAGAGAGAGAGAGAGAGAGAGAGAGAGAGAGAGAGAGAGAGAGAGAGATGTAGGCGGGACTCTGCGAGCGTCTGTGTGAAACTGAGAGCGCTAGAGCCTGCTGCATGTTGACGGTCTGAGCTCCTCCACACAGCTGTGTGAGTGAGAGAGTGTGTGCGTGTTTATGTGTGTGTGCGTAAACTGCGGCGATTTCCGAGGAAACACACTCTCACACACACACACACACTGACTGACTCCTGGAACAATAAGTGTTTTAGGAACAACACTCACAGACAGACATCGCAGGCATCAGTGTGATCGGAGATCAGCGCGCGACTCTCGCAGAAGTTACTTTTTGTTTTACATGAACGCAACGCTACGCGGTAATTAACGTTAACGGTTAACGATTTGTTCTCGTTCGTTGTGATGGATGATGGCTCGTGTCACGGCACTTGTTGGAGTAGCGTGGTGTGTTAACGCGAGCGTGTGAATCTCGAGACTGCAGGGGTACTACCGTCTACGACCAAAACACACTCGGACTCTCTTTCTGGACATCCAACCGAACTGAAATCACGTGGGTTCTGCAAGACGGCGCTTTCACAAAGTTTGAAGGTAGGTAACAGGTTTTTTCTCTTTCTCTCTCTGCCCTCCCTAGTCAAGTCAACACTCACACACACTGGTGCGTGTGTGCATGCGCGCGTGCGTTACGTGCGTTGACAGTACTGTAGCCTACTGCAGATGTGTGTGTTGTGCAAGCATGATGACAGCTGTCTGTGTGGGTGTTCAGGCAGCGACTCAGCGAGTGTGTGCGTGTGTTATCTCGTCCTGCCTGCTTTGCATCGCGGGGTGATTTCGCTTCACCATGGACTGTTTCGTGTGTGTGTGTGTGTGTGTGTGTGTGTGTGTGTGTGTGTGTGTGTGTGTGTGTGTGTGTGTGTGTGTGTGTGTGTGTGTGTGCTGTGGCGGTCTACAGTGTGCCCTCTGTATTGTCTCTCTCCTGGGTGCATAGTTATTAGTTTGTTTACATTACATTTCAGTTAGCTATATATATATGTGTGTGTGTGTGTGTGTGTGTGTGTGTGTGTGTGTGTGTGTGTGTGTGTGTGTGTGTGTGTGTGTGTGTGTGTGTGTGTGTTTTATAGATATTAGTTTGGTTACTTTGCACTCATTTAGCTGACACACGTATCCAAAGCCACTTAGGCCTACATCTTTTTAGGTACAGGGTATTGGTTACTTACAGTCCCTGGAGCAATGTGGGCTTACAGTTAGTGTTGCACCGATACCATTTTTTGGCCCCGATACCGATACCCGATACCTGGCTGTGCAGTATCGGCCGATACCATACCGATACCGAAACCACCCTATTTAAAATGTATATATATGAAGGGCTGTTGCATACTACTTGGATGTAAAATCATTGCATGGCTTTGTCAGGCTGCTGCCTACCTTTGTGAAACAGGAA